>NW_020655837.1:0-27591 GCF_003589595.1 Hyposmocoma kahamanoa | reverse complement strand
ATCGTCACATTATTAAACACTCCTACTCATTCGTAAGGCAGATTCTCACAAACAGCTTAAACCTGACGTTTTCAAGTGTAAATTTATTTTACCTGTGAAATAAATGACTCTTCGACTTTGCCTTTTTGATTTTGCTTTGAAATGTCATAGGTCTAAATAACCTTGAAGAGCTAAACGGGTCATTATCATGGACTTTTATAATCCAAGTGCGCAGAAGTGGCATAATAAAATAACCATAATAAAATAAGAATATTACGACTTTTGGAATATTATTTGTGATAAAGTTCGAGGATGTTGTGCTCTTTACTCTTAACCCCCACTTAAAAAAGGGGCACGTGTGTGTTCTATGTGTCCGTCTGTGATATCGTAGCTCCCAAACCGATTTGTATGTTGAAACGCTGGAGTTTTAGCACCCCAGGCATTCAGTATATGTTTTTACAAAATAATGCTCAGGGGAAGGGACGTCGGATAGTTCGCTCGGCGATGATACGTAATGAGACACTTAGCTTAGTTTCGGAAGCACTCGCGAATGACGTCACCGCACGCTAGTCATGGGCTCAGTGGGACGCACTGGTCTGAGGCGACCAGGCTGCGTGACCACGGTGACGCGGAGGAGGTAGATCCGCGGCGAGTGTAGGCTCGGGGCTAAGGTAGACCCGCGGAGTAGATATACCCGCTCAGTAGATAGACCCGGTGGTACGACCCCAAGTCCGGGCTACGCAGGATTAGTTAACCGATCAATTTGTTATTTTACTAAAAAGACTTAAGTTTTTTTAGTAAAATAAATAGGGAGTCTACTTGAGTGTACTTTTGGGTTAACATAGAATTAATTAATATCCTTACGTAAATAAACAGACAAGGTAGACAATGAGCACAGAGTCAAACAACTCATAACAACCCATGTTAAAAATTATCAAAAATTAAATGTTAAAAATAGTGAGTGTACTTATTTGTTTCGGTTGTGTATAATCATAAAACAACAGTGAATGAAACAAAAATCTTGTTTAAATATTAGTAGTTTAGGGGAAAAACTGCTACAATGTACTGATCTCAAAGTATCGAGTGTATAACCAGAAATAGACACGAAATATCATTTAATTTGTTTGAAAACTATTCTGCCAAATCATTACGGTGACAACTGCGATTGGCCAACCCGAATTCGAAACAATTGGCAGGTGTCGTCAATTGTTTCACTTCAAATCGAGCAGTTTAACTTCAGCTTTGCTATAATGGACAAAAATTGTAAAATTACATATTTAATATTTAATTACGGATGAAATGTGATTGCCTTCGTTTTGTAATTAGATGTTTTGCTGTTTTTTCCACACCACTGAATGGAACCAGCCCATTGTTAGAGATATTATCTTTATTACAATAAATACAGAATATACGGAGACATACACACGTTCAGCGCAAACGAGAGTTGATATTTAAAAGTTATATAAGGCCCGTTTACTTGATGAATTGCCTGAGATGGATGGCCCGTATTTCGTCTTTATTTCTAGTTATATACTCAATGATTCAAAGCGAGGATTTTTATTTGAAGGGTAACTTAATCGTTCATCTTCGATCGAGGTATGTTCAGCTGTTTAAAGATCTTCAGCTCTTGTCCCAAATAGTGTATGAAGCTCAGCGTGCGATGGAGCGAGTTGTGCTTTGAGTTTCTCTGACAGACGGATCGGAACGGATTGACGAAAATCTTTCAGCCATCGAGACTACATTGGGTTGGACAGTCCTAGGTTCGGCGGTGGGTGTACATTGCGCTCTAACGCATTACACAGGTAACGTGACAACCCTACATGCTACTATCACCAACGACGTTGACGCTTTCTGGAGTCTAGAAATGTTAGGTATTAGAGAGGAAGCTGAAGTGAAAAAGCAAAGGGCCATTGAGCGTGAGGTTGAGGATTTCTTCAAAAGTATAATTCGCAAAGACAAAGATGAGCGGTCTGAGGTCAGACTTCCATTTTACGACAGGTTAAAATTATTACAATCCATCTACGATATCGCTTTCAAGCGAGTACTGTCAACAACAAGTTGGTTAACAAAATCAGGTATTTTAGAAGAGTACGAAAGGGTTTTTCAAGAGTTGCTAGATTGTGAAATTATTGAAAAAATTTAGAATGATATTCAAACGCCCAAGGAGCACACTTTATACGCGTGGAAGCTATTCTATAAACAGTCTTAATATGGTATAAGTTTAGATAATAGTTCTCTATAAAGGGTTTTAGAAAAAAGAAATTTTTCTTATTGACTTATTTCACTCAAGGCAAAATTTTAAAACTGATTATTTTTAGTAAAATTGTTCTATACATATCTATACATAAAAACTAGTGTTCTTTGGTTTATTCTAGATATATTTCGTTTATAGACAATCACGTTACAGCGCGTCTTTAGTAGATTTTATTTAAAAAAACACTATAATTAGAGTTTGTACTCTACTGGACGTTGTAAGTTCATGCAAAATGGATAAAGTAAAGAATATTAAAAGATCTGGTGTAGGTGGTGAACCTTGGATATTATGTCTAGAGATGAGATTAACTGCTATATTCGCATAGCGCGCTAAATGCAAAATTTTATAGCGCGCTATTCAGTAATAAAGACACTATATAATAAAATCAATCCACTATATCTTAATTTTTGTAAATAAAAGAAAACCGCAAATTAAGTTTCCGAACGACGACGTCAATCGTCGACGAAATTCCGCGGGTAAATGTTTACTTTGTACTTTGTTGAAAACATGTCAATAATATTTTAAGAATATTTGACTATAAATTAAATTGTAAGAAATTATACTTGGCTTGAGTGAAAAATAATCTTAGTCTCAACCAAGAAATCGGTGGGTTTTGTAGGCCTCGACATGTGCGGTTTAAGTTCATCGCAAAGATTGTGGACCATATCTTTACTGTGCCGGTATCTTTTCATAAATTGCTCTCGCAGTTGTCTTCTTTGGATTTTTCCATATTATTATCGTGTAAAGCATCACTTTCGAGACAGTCAAAGATTTCGTATTCATCACACATGATGAAACAATTGCCTAAAAATACAAAACTCAAAATTATAATAATTATTATACAATTGTGCACAAATCAATTCAACAAAAGCTACACTAAGACACAGAAAACTGAATGGTTTATTGCTGTTACTTTTTGACAGATCAACCATGAATAAAATGCCAAAATAACGTCTGTAATAGGTACGATATTGCCAGCCAAACTTCGGGCAGAAGATAACCTAACCTAGTTCATAATACGAAATTACAAAGCGATTTAGTTTACGGCGTAAGCTGCGTGGCAATAAGAGTTCATATTAGGACCCCTGGTCAGGAAACAACGCCATTATGGTATGGCGGGACGTGACCTCGACCTTCTTAAATTGTATTTGAGTGGTAGCGTACAGAGGGTTGATGTTAACGGTACGAGATCATCAGGGTCTGCATGGGTATCCCTCAAGGTTCAACTCTAGGTCCATTTTTCTTTTTAATTTATACTAATGACTTACCTAGCCTCATGGAGGGTTTAAAACATGAGATAGTATTGTTTGCTGATGATACTTCATTATTACTTAAAGTGAAAAGGCACCAATGTTCCTACGACGATGTGAACAATACTATATCTAAAGTAGTAGATTGGTTTGCTGTTAATAACCTGCTCCTTAATGATTAAAAAACAAATTGTGTGAAATTTACACTACCCAATGTTAGAAAGACGGTTACAAACATTGTAGTTAGAAACGAAAAATTGAATCTTGTGGATATAGTTGTATTTTTAGATTAGATGCTAAATTGCAATGGGGTCCACATATAAGTAAGTTGTCAAAACGGGTCAGCTCTGCAGTGTACGCGATTAAAAATCGAAGTCGAAACCGCTAGATTGGTTTACTTCTGCGATTTTCACAGTCCAATGACATACGGCATTTTGCTTTGGGGTAATGCCGCCGATATCAATAGAATCGTTGTCCTGCAGAAACGTGCGGTTAGGGCAATTTACAATCTGGGCCCCAAAGTATCTTTGAGAGATAAGTTTAAGGAAATTAATATTCTTACACTAGCGTCACAGCACATCTATGAAAATGTAATTTATGTTAAAAGGAATAGTAATCACTTTATGAAAAATAGTGACAGACATAAAATTAATACGAGGAATAAAAATAAACTAGCAGTTCTTGATGGTCGTTTTCACAAAGTCACAAATTCATACAAGGGGCAATTTACACGCTTCTATAACAAGATTCCGGTTGATATACAAAATTTGCTATTCACGAGGTTTAAAATTATAGCGAAACAAAAACTTTATACTAAAGGTTATTATACAACTTCGGCGTACTTGGATGACAAAAATCCGTGGTAGTAACCCGTTTAGCTCATGGAGGTAGTCTCGATCTCTGATGTTTGAAAGAAAATAAAACATATATTGTAAATGTTGAATGCGTACAAATGTTATTTACAAAGAGCAACCCCTAGAGTTTCTTGCTCATTCTTCTCAGGGGAACCTGCCTACGAATGAGCGGTAGAGTTTAACCAATGTGATGATTTCAAGCAATTTAGTCCACCCGCAGCGCCATAGTGGGGAGGATTTTGGGAGTGTATGGTTCGTACTGTAAAGGAAATTTTAAGATTAGAAAATTTTGCCTAGTATTGCAAAGCCACTTTGACCTTTAATGAAATGCAAACCGTTCTTTGCTAGGTAGAGGCAATTGTAAATTCACGACCGCTCACTTACATTACGGAGAGTACGGAAAACCTACAGCCTCTCACACCAGCTACCTTTTTGTTATTTCTGAAGTCTTCTAGTACTAACAGTATAGGTATAAAGTCGATAGCTCAACCCATTTTGACGGCTAGGTGGCGTTATATTAAGAAGTTATGTTCAGATTTAAAGCAGAGTTTTCGGAGCAAATATTTAGCGCTTTTAGTGGAAAAACGAACATCGGGGAAACATGTTACGGTTAACACTTAATTTGCGGAAGTTGCGGATCCGAGACGGACCTAGTACGGGTTCTTATGGACAGCCAATTAACTTCCGCATGTTAAGAGTGATAGGCGATGTCGTTCTTGTTGAAGTTAACGATAAGAAGCGTATAGAGTGGCCTGTCGCGTTGGTGATAGAAGTGTTGGACGGCGTTGACGGCCACAACAGAGTTGCTCGAGTGAAGACCGCAACTGATAAACGCCTTCGAGCTTTGCATTCTTTGTACAGCCTCGAGCTGCCCTGTGCAGATGTATCCGCGTTGATAAAAGAGAGCAATGCATACCCATCAGAAAACATGCTCTTACCAGTTCTTAGTCTTACACGTTCGGGTAGTCTGGTGAAAGTGCCGGAAAAGTTTGATGTTTAATATTATTGTTTAGTTGGCAATGTGTTTTTTAAGTTATGATTATGGCGATTGGTTTCTAGCGCCATGGTGTGGAGGATGTTACAGTCTTTGGGTTAATATTGATGTGTGAATGTTATTTTTAAATTTTTTAATATTTCACCTTTTGTCAGTGTGTCAATAAAATTTTTCATGGACGTATTTATTTATTTAGAGACACCATCGGCACAAATATAAATATATATATTTCAATGTTAAAACATATAATTTTTTATACAGTATGTTGTACCATTCCAGGCATATACAGCATTTACGAAGAAAAAAAAATTTTTAATTTAAACAGCAAATAGAAACAAAAATACTGTACAGAAAAAAAAGAACAAATACTACTATCTACAAAATTATTAAACAATGTAAAACAAAACCCCTGAGACGTGGCGTCTTAGGAGTTTAAGGCAGTTGTTACGTTCCGTTTGAACTTATATAACGAGTCGTGGAAGATGTCAACCACGTCTGTATTTACGTTATTGAAAGTTCTCATGCTACGGTGAAGTGGAGAAAAATGGCCTATGTTAGTACGAGATACAGGAACCGAAAATATATTTCGCACTGGGTAACGTGGAAGCCTTCTGGGTATCGCCAAGTTAACTTGAGACATTATTTGGGGCGTGTCTACCTGGCTATGTAAAACCTTATAGAGGAAAGTTAGGTCGAAAATTTGTCTCCGAGTCTTTAATGTCTCCAACTTGAAATGTAACAGACGCTCGCCGTAGTCTGCTCTATACGGGCATTGTTTATTTCTATATGCTAGAAAGCTAGTGAATGCGCGTTGTACGCGTTCTATCCTATCTACATGGATTTGATAGTGCGGGTTCCATTTTGGTGTCGCATATTCAAGAGTGCTCCGAATTAACGAGTTGTACAATGTTAAAATTGCGTGTACGCGTATAACGAAGAAAGATGCGTAATTATTTTCCTGCCTAACATTCCTTTAAGATCCTCTTACACGTATAACATTTACGACAGAAAGAGTGGTTTTATGCACAGAACAACAAATACAGTAGAAGTGGTTAGTTAGCGCGCCAACATTAGGTCTCGAAAGACCTACTTGAGTTCAGTCCGCCATTTTCGCTTTGTATGGTATGGTTATGGCATTTCTTCGCGTAAATTCTCTAAAAACGCAGAAACTTGCCTTATTGTACTGTTTTGGAGTGTAAAAACGATAGCCGAACCAAAAATATTACATGTAGTATTTCATACCATCGGTAAGTCTTACTTTCAACAAAATTGAAAATTTATTATTATTTTAATAAATTTTCAATTTTCTTTAATTCAGATGTTAATCGTTCGTCGTAGTCCAGCTACTGACCGCAAGATGGCAGCACGTTGAATAAATTTCTTCGTAACTTGCAATAAAAGTATTAAACTTTGAACGACATGGGGTAAAGTTTAAATTAAATTAACAATAAAGAATTTGTTACATCTTATTAAATTAGAAACTATGACCAATGATTATTAAGATTTCGTAGTGTTTGTCATTTGTTTGTGTGCGTTCCGATAGCAATCGAGGCTCAAGGCACTTCCATTGCTTTTTATTTTAAATTTTATTTTTATTTTCTTTTCTTAAATGGTTCTTTAGAACCCCTAGACCCAAAAACAAAGACCTGCAACTAGCACATAGAGAAATTCGTGAGGTCTGCTGACTCGTTCCGTAACACAGTTGGGAGAGGCATAGTCCCGGTTTATTGTGAGGTCGCAGGCTCGAGTCTAGCTGGATCGACAGGGTTTTTCTTTGTGTTTCTTCTATCTTTCTATCAATAATAACAGCTACCCTTATTTTTCTCAGAATCGGCCTTAAGAATGAGTAGGAGTGTTTAACCGTAGAAAGATAACCTACGTCGAAACGACATATTCGATTTTGAAAAATCGATATGATTCCTTCGTATTAAGTACCAGTGCACCACGCAGTCGGCCCACAGAGCTTGCAGAAGACACTGGTGTCGCTGTGTATGAGACTCTACTTATCTAAATAATACACCTACCATACGTCGAAGTGACGTATGGTTATCTTTTGCGTTAGTTTTTGACTTTGGTGTTATCGTGTAGTAGAAAGTTTTCGTGATTTATGTGCGAATAAATATTATATATTTTTAATTGCAAATTATAATTTTTTACAGGCTATGTTATTATAATAAAATAACGTGATTAGGTTTTGTATAAGATGCAGAAATATCCCGGTTACAACAAGCATTCAGTGACGAAGAGGCCGATTGGTCGGATAGTGAAAGAGATGATGATATTATACAAGACGACGTACAAAGTGATATCGAAGATCGAGGGCTAAGTTCGCCATTTGTACATCCCACTGCTGTGCACGGGTCTCTTCTCAGGCGAAGGTTGTGATCCTTCTTCGATGTACAGGTTTCATTACGATATTTTTCTTCACCGAAACGCTAAATATAAATTTCAAATAAAATTTTGCGCATAAATTCGGAAAAACTCAGAGGTGCGAGCCCGGATTTGAACCCACGGTCTCTGCTTGAGTGGCAGTAGGTCAAACCATTAGGCTACTGCGGCTGCTTTTTTTTCAGTCTCAATTGGTCTATTAGCGATAATAAATTACGTAAGTCAAACAGAAGGAAATGTGCCGTTTGTCTATCAAAAATTAAAACGATCACAAGTCAATGTGCGACAAATGTAATAAACCCCATTTGCGTAAACCTCAAGTCGAACACTTATCCTAAGAGCCTTAGAGGCCAATTTGTTTTTTTGATTCTCCATTTTTAATATAAACTATATTACATAAAGTTGATTTTCTAACATTCATAGTTATAATTATAAATCCCAAGACGAGATTTCAATATTTTTTGGTTTTGTAACGTAAGGAATACTTATTTTTGTTATATATCCGCTCACGCGATACATGCAGCCGTAGACGCATACCACACCTAGAGGTGCCGGTGATGATTTTATACCGATTTATCGGATATCGAAGTTATAACAGGTAAAAGAACTAATATTAATTGCTACTTGGGTAACTACTTTATCAAACCATAAAGTTTTTAATGCCTGGGTCTGTCATTTAAAAAAATAAACAACTTCAAAAATACGTCACGACAATCGTGTGTGTTATTGTTTGGGCTGGTGATTTCGGTGTTTATTTATTGAAAACATACCGTAAGTAGCATTTTTTAAGTTTACCCTGAATATAAATGTTTATAAACTATACTTTAAGGAGTAATTTCATGGTAAACGTTAGAACCACTCAAACGGAATATTAACATATTTATCCAAGTACACCAAAAATTTCATTAGTGCTTTTTAAGTGCAGGATTTGCGGTGTATTACTGCATTTTATTTGAGATGTTTTTGTTGGTAGTACGGAGGGTATTTGTTTAGCAATGCAGAATAATAATTTTTATTTATAAAAACTTGTATTTAAACTAAATGCTTTTCTAATTTGCGAAACCAAATAGCCGCCATTTTGCGGTAGGAGAAGCGCATCGCGTGAACGGATATCGATGTTTTTTAATTAAAATATCAATCACCTTTAATCTTTTCTTTTTATACATAGCAGAATGACTCCAATAGAGATACATTATCACAGATAAAAAAGAAAATATATACAAAATCAAAATTATGTTTATTTAAACGTTCACACGTTGAATTACCTATGAAGCAAAGACATACATAAAGATTACAGGCGATGGCGTTTTGAAAGGAGCTTTTATCATTTTCTCTACTCTGGTTGGTTTCGTCTCCTCAAATTAATAGGGTCGATATATTCGTATTCATTTTGATCGGCATTTCGTGGCGGCAGCCTGGGCACAACGGTCTGATATCGCGGCAGCGGACGGTTGTTTGCAGCCCGCGCGTGCGCTTCTTCCCAGGACACTACAGGTGCAGTTGCGTAGCTGTAGACTGGCGCCTGCTGTAATTAAAAAATATATGGACTTACTTCCATGACACACAAACTAGCAATTAGACCAAAGAATCACCTGATTGATATTGGTCATTGCCAGTCTATCGGTCGATGGCAATGACACTAAAATCTTAAGCAACATGGCCTATGATTGGGCTGGCTCTTCAAACCCTTCCTCTTATTATTTCTCTTTTCTACCCAAGATACTGCGAGAAGGCATTGAAATTAAAACAAAAAAGAATTTTTGATATATAATTATCAAGTGACGAGACGAATAAGTCGTGCGCCTGATGGTAAGCCGCACGCCTGTCCATAACAGTTGCAGTGCCACTCAGAGCTTTAAATCGCAAGCAGACATAAGACTGCAGTTTATTTTATACATTAATAATTATTAATTCATTTGGGTATATTGAAATGTTTCTTAGAAAAAAAAAACAATAAAGTTACATTTAATTAATAACTTTTGTAGGAATGGGGAAAAATATGGTGGTTTGCATTAATATTAGACATAACTGGTTGAAGACTTTACCACCTCAGTCAACCGTGACCACGGGAACCGTAAAGGCCCGAAACGTTGGTTTGTTTGAAAAAACAAATTTACACAATTTAGAATCGAAACAAAAAAAATCATTCCGTAACACGCGTATTTTGCGAAAACCTAAGAACTCGGGATTAAAAGATTCTAATGTGAAATGATTCTGATGTTCTTAGCTATATGATATAGTGAACAACTGCACAGCTGTTTATATATCATCAGCTCTATCATATCAGCTCTATCAGTTAGTATAAGGATTTCAACCATACAATATGTCGGAAAAAATTTGATATTTAATTAATATATTGTGTCACTAGTCGCGACCAGCCAGAGAAGTGCCATGGAACTGGTACAAGATTGTTTCTAGTACTCGGTTTCGGAAAATCTCTTATAGCGAAACGTCTTGTTGAAATGATAATATAACTTGTGGCAATGGAAGAGATACCTAAGTACAAGGTCGACATTACGTCATACTTGCAATTTTATTCCATTATCCGCTCACGCGATACATGCAGCCGTAGACGCATACGGTATAGTACGGAGGGTATTTATTTAGCAATGCAGAATAATAATTTTTATGTATAAAAACTTGTATTAAAACTGAATGCTTTTCTAATTTGCGAAACCAAATAGCCGCCATTTTGCGGTAGGAGGAGCGCATCGCGTGAGCGGTTAGTAGCAAGCAGTAATAAGGGCATTATTGTGTTCCGGCCTTGAAAGGTACAGGTGCTGGTGAAAATATAGGGACATCGGGCTAGTCAACTTCATATGTTAGGATGACGGGCACAGTGGAAGCACCCCTCAGGTTTTTGCGACTTAGAGCTGTTCTAAGTGGCGCTGTAATGTTATAGGTAAGCGTGTCATTTACCGCCAGGTGCACGACTTGTTCATTCTATCACACGATATCATAAAAAAACCGCTCCTGCAGAACTGGACTGTTGTGTGTCCTAACTATCCTTCCAAAATATTATAGATATCTGTTTAACAGTCAATAATTAAATTCAATACTTACATCAGTCTCGGGATTATCGTTAACCTTAGGAGTAACATTGCGCTTCTTTTGCAATATGTAAATTAAAACGGCTATAATTATGAGCAATACAATAAGTAGAGCCACACCCAAACCGATCCAAAGTAAGGTTAAATCTGAAACCAAACACGGTTTGAAAAAAAACCAACGTTGTTATTATATTACAATTGTAAAAGCCTGGTGATGCCTCGACAAAGACCTTAAAAATATATTTTGTTTTTGCCAGCCTGCTATAGTGTCCCACTGTTGATCACAAGCATCTCGCTTGGACTTTCAACTCATTTCATCTCCGGCCAGTCATTTAAGAACGCGTCTGTGTCATCCCGCCATCTTGTGGCACCTACTGAGCAGTAACACACGCACACCTCTCGGGGGAATACAGAAGATATAACCAGCCTGGTGAAATTTTGGCTTGGCGTTTTCTTTGCCTACGAGTTTATACGAGTTTTGGAAAGTAACGTGTAAAAATATTATAAAATAAAACTATAAATCAAAAAAGTTATTTTTACCTGTTGCTTCGTTTTTTGCTAGAGATCCAGGAGTCGTACTATTATCAGGTATTACCGACGTGACGGCGTCTTCTGTAATTTTTTTAATTATTTTTATGATATTAAGTAACGAGACAAATAGACATGTGCGCCTGATAGTCAGCGACACACCTACTCGTAACAGTTGCATTGCCACTCGAGCTTAAACTGCTACTGCACCCATCACCATGAGACATTAAGTTGACAAGTCTCATGTGCTTGTAGTTTCACTAGCACCTTTACCTTTCAAAACTGGAACTCAGTAATGCCCACATTACTGCTTGGCAGCAGAAATAATAATGGTGGCAGTACTTCCCTGCACAAATTACACAATGACCACTATACTGCTACTAAAGTTGTAAATATCAAGTAAACGAAATGTGTTCTCAGCTGTTGACAGTTAAGCGAAAATATTAAATACCTGTCAAATGGTAACCCGTTCATAAAAGCTGCTTTTGTTCTTAGATCGCTAGCAACAGATCCCTTTAGAGGATTTTTGGAGGACGAAGTTGTTGTTGCTTTCGCCGAATTCCACAGTTCCTACAACAGTCAGTACCTAAAACAGGCAGTTCCTACAACAGTCAGTTCCTACAACAGTCATCAAACACGGTTAAGAACTATACCGATCTAATCGGAGCTATAATGAGGAAAATGAATAATAAGCAAAAAGTAGCCGATGTTTTTCTTGATTTAAGTACAGCTTTTGATACTGTGGATTGTGACTTATTGATTGCTTGACTGGAGCACTACGGGACAGGGAACAGTAACTTTGAAGTTTTAAACTCTTATTTGGTCAATCAGAAACAATTTGTTCAAATAAAAGAAGCCTAGCATATAGCATAGGAAGATGTCTTGGATGTTCAGTTTGGTGATAGATTAATAGAAATTAAAGACGAAGTTAAGTTTCTTGGCATTCATATTGACCATTTTCTGAATTGGAAATATGAGCTTACAGCTATAGAAAACTCCATCAGTTCTGCCTTACGAAGTTTAAGAGATGTGCTTCCTATAAAGCAATTAAAATCGGTGTATCATGCTTTGATAGAGTCAAAATTTTACTATGGGGAAACAGCTTCCAATATAATATGGAGTGTGGTTTTATATTGTAAAAAAGGGCCATACACAACCTTAACTCACAGCAAGTCTATAATCATCACGATCATGCTATTGCTGACAGAACTTTTAAAGCGGAGAAGAACTTTTGAGACAAATGAAGACCAATTTCTGACATAAAACTATTTAAAAAAAGACTGAGAGACTTAGGCTCATCTCACACTGGCGCAGAGTCGAAGCGTTGCGCCGCGTCATGTTTTTCGCCTATAGCATATTCATCTCCATTTTCCCATTATTAAGGTACAAATTTGTGTTTTGCAAATATGGAATCGAGCGGCTTCGCGCGTCGCCAGGCGGTGTAGTTGAAAAACAGGACGCGACGCGACGGCGACGCTTCGACTCTGCGCCAGTGTGAATTGAACCTTATTATTACAAAAATAATGCTCCGTAGAAGAATTTTAAATTTGTTGTAAATTTTATAAATTGTTGTTTTTATATTTTTATTTTTAATTTATTTTAATTAACTGCCTCCGTGGCCGACCGGTTAGGTTATCTATCAGTCCGGGCGGCGTCGTGGTGAATGTTCACTAATCCCACGGTGCCGACTCAACCGGCGAGAGGGAAACCCGGGGGGGTTTTAGTGGGGTAGGCTCTCCAGTCTGGAGGGAGAGTCCCCACATAACCCCTGAGTCTCCCTGGGCTCAGGGGTATCCATAAAGATTTGCCCCCGTCAAAAAAAAAAAAAGGTTATCTATCAGTACTCCGAAATGACACTTTCCAGAAATAATGTTTGCTCGAATTTTCATAACCTCGAAAGTAATTTTGAGAGGGAAATGTTTTTTCTTTTAAACCTAACTTAACTAACCTTTTTTTTTTTTTTTTTTTTTTTTTTTTTAATTGTGACTCGGCAAAATGACTGCACCGCGCCTGATGAAAAGCGAATACAGTCCAGAGATGAGAGTAACGGATGGAAAACACAAATATCTTCACGCCGTCACTATCATTTTGCCGGTCTGGCCAAATGCTTCTTCACACTACGTTTGAAGGACCCAATGTTATAGAGGGGAGGGAATACATGCGCCGGGAGTTGGTTCCACAATTTGATGGTTCGGCATAAAAACGAATTGCCAAACTTTTTAGTACGGGACGGTATTGAACTGACCGTCCAACTGTGGCAACGCAGTCCGGCACGGGTGGTCCGCTGATGGAAAGGAGAGGAAGGGACAAGGTTGAATAACTCTTCAGAGCACTCACCGTGGTACAGGCGATAGAATACGCTAAGAGACGCTATATCTCTGCGAAGCTGTAACGACTCCGCATGCTCAGTTACATGAGGATCGTTGACAACACGGAAGGCGTAGCGCTGCAGTCCATCTAGGGCATCGAGCAAGTACTTGGCAGAGCCGTCCCAAAGGTGCGAACAGTACTCCATGCTGCTTCGGACCTGAGCTTTATACAACAGGTATCGCAGCTCTGGAGTAAAAAATCGGTGCACCTTGTTCAGGATGCCAAGCTTGCGCGACGCGGTACAGATGACGCTCTCGATGTAATCTTTGTTGCTCATGTCCTTCCGGATGCTCATCCCCAGCAGACTGAGCTTGTCCTGCAGCGTCAGCGTTGTACCCTGAAGATGGGGAAGTGGAAGGAATGGGGATTTTTTGGAGCTGAACGCGCATACCTGGGTTTTCTTGGCGTTGAACTCAACCAAGTTTCGGGAGCCCCACGACGATATATGCTCCAAAACATGGTTGAGCTCAGCGACAAGTTTTTCCCGGTTTCTCTCAGGGTCCTCCCGGGTGTTTGACGATTGCTTATAATAGCAACCGTGCACTGTGCTATCATCTGCATAGCAATGAATGTTGCCAAAAGGCAACAAGTCATTGATATGCAGAAGGAACAGCGTGGGCGACAGCACGGAGCCCTGTGGCACCCCAGCATTAACTGTCACGAGCCGCGAAGTGCCTCCGTCAACAAGGACACGCAATCTTCGCTCGCGCAGAAAGCCGGAGATCCACTCACAAAGGCGGCCGGGAAGACCATATGCCGGAAGCTTGGAGAGGAGACCACGGTGCCAGACCCGATCAAAGGCCTTAGCAATATCCAGACTTATCGCTAAGGTTTCGCCCGAACCTAATCGTGTCTTTGCGATAAACATGCAACATATCCTGAAAGAACAACGGTTTCATCATAATTCGGTTTTCGGTGTAATGAAAATACCAAATACGGGACATAAACGTTTAAAAAATACCAAATACGGGACATTAACTTTGGTCGACGTTTTCTTCGAAACTACTGGAGTGCGACTGATAGGAGTTTTACTCACGCATTCGGATTGAAACGTTTTCTCCGATTCTTTTATTAACAGGGACATGTCCGATTTTCAGAGGTCCCAGGTACGATTCCTGGGCCGGGAAAATTTGTAAAAATATTTGTATGGCTTTCATTTATTTCTCTCGTGAGCTTGGGTGTAATTTGTGGTTGTCTATATACGTGTCCATGGCACCCGTGACGCAAGATTTCCCTAGTACGGGGAAATGTTGAGTGTGTGCGTAAAAAAAATATTATTTTAAATTATTCATTTTGACTTGTAATAATTTTATATATACTCGAATACAAGAAGTGACCATAAAATTATTATGAGTCAAAATGAACAAATAATAAAAAATATTGAGTCAAAATGACTCATATTATTTTTATGTTCTGACATTTTATGTTAATACACAATTTTACTTTAATTTCTAATAATTCAATTGACTATGTATCTGTAATTAATTTCTATGATTCTTAAATTTAAATCTATGACATTCAAACACATTTAATTGTATGTTGTTAATGAATAAATAACTGAATTGAATTGATTAAATTAGAAATAAATTCTACTTAAGATCAGTTTATCCTCAATTCAAATTTCAATCAATGTGCTGCCATCTAGCGGTTAATTGCTGAACGACGACGAATTGGAGTTATTAATTTAGTTCTAAATAAAACTTTCCGATGATATGAAATACCGCCACGGGTAATATTTTTGGTGTGGCTATCATTTTTGCACTCAAGCACAATAAGGCATTTTATTGATGATTGAATTTGCACGAAAGAATGACACAACCATACCATACAAAGCGAAAATGGTGCACTGAGCTCAGATAGGTCTTTCGAGACCTATAGTTGGCACGCGTTCGACGCTAACTAACCACTTCCACTGTATTTATTGTTCTGTGGTTTGTACGATGCCACAGATTAACTTATAGATACACAAAGACTAAATTTATAACTCTCCTCTTTTTGCTAGCAAGAGTTTGGACCGTGTGCTGAACGACTATGACCTGGATTTTGACATACTATAAATTCAGCTTTCCTAGACATAACTAACACATTTCGGTAACTTTGACAATAATGGCACCTAAAAAAATGACAATTATGCTGATTTTACTTAAAAAGTAAATATCAAAAACCGATTAGAGTGCGTTGCACAGACACAGAACAACAGACAGACACATAGTTTTTTTAAGTTTTTTACTGTCACGTACGTAGTGTTTCGGAATAAAATAAAATTACAATTAATTACGCACAATTAATTGGCTACTTAATGACTGAAGTATTTTTTAAAGTTTTGACACGTGCACCAATTGTAACCTGTTTTTTAACAATTGTCAGTGCTCTTTACAGCCCCAAATCACACCCCCGACACTCCATACAACGGTCAAAAGTTATTTACCTACTACTAAATACAGCAAGACGCTATCTGCACACGCGCAAATGTGTGTGTGAAGTGGCAGGGTAAGAGCGCGTGTACACGTTAAGAAATTCGACGTATCTGCTGCAGAAAAGATGAGAATGGTCTTGTACACGACAAGTACTTTGTCGGATCTAACCACGAAAACATGTCGTGTCTGTTGCAGACGAGAAAATGATGAGTATGTATACGTTACGAATGCTTTCGGACAGACGTATGTAGGGTACAACGTGACAGTGCATTGCGAGTCATCCAGGTAGCCGTCGTTTTACTACCGACTGTAGGAAGAAATATGTTATTGCATATGTTGAGTACTAAGCAACACCCGTCTACGCGCATAAACATTCGGTTACTGACAATGCACCTCACCCCACCCCATATAATAGCGGTAGGGTTTTCGCGACGCTCTTTTGTCGCGAAAACGGCTCGCCGACTGCCTTGTTGCCATTCGGTAAATGTGACCGTCAATGTGAGGGACGTGGTGCGGTATCTAAAACTAGGGAGGGGCGGAGAGTGTACATTCTCGTTACTTTTATGTTCTCAGCCCAAATATCCACATTCGTTGCTATACGAGTTTTGAAACACAGTGTGTTATATATATTACAAAATCATATAAATTGTTTTTACCTGTTGGCACATTTTTTAGCAGAAGTCCAGAAGTAGTATTATCACCTGGTTTTACTGAAGTGCCAGCTTCATCTGTAATTGTTATATTTTTAATTATCAAGGAACTGGTCAAACATGCCGTGCGCCTGATAGTGAGCGACACATCTACTCAAAACAGTTGGAGTTCCACTCAGAACTGTAAATTGCAAAGACCCGAGGGCACGGCCCTGCATGCGTCACATTGAGACATAAAGTGGATAAGTTCCATGTGCCTGTTATTGCACCAGCGCCCTTTGCGCGGGAATACACGTCCGATTTTGTGCCTGATGGTCGGATCCGATTATCGGATCGGATTCACTCAATACACATCCGATAGGCGTCAGACTCTTTCGTCAGACTTTTTCGGAATTAACTGCAGTTAATTCCAAAAAACGCAACTTACGGTATGTTTTCAATAAATAAACACTGACATCACCAGCCCAAACAATAACACACACGATTGTCGTGACGTATTTTTGAAGTTGTTTATTTTTTTTAAATGACAGACCCAGGCATTAAAAACTTTATGGTTTGCTAGAGTAGTTACCGAAATAGCAATTAATATTAGTTCTTTTACCTGTTATAACTTCGATATCCGATAAATCGGTATAAAATCATCACCGGCACCTCTAGGTGTGGTATGCTTCTAGAGACGCATGAATCGCGTGAGCGGTTAAGTTTACCCTGAATAAAAATGTTTATAAAGTATACTTTAAGGAGTAATTTCATGGTAAACGTTAGAAGCACTCAAACGGAATATTATCATATTTATCCAAGTACACCAAAATTTTCATTAGTGCTTTTTAACCGCTCACGCGATGCGCTCATCCTACCGCAAAATGGCGGCTATTCGGTTTCGCAAATTAGAAAAGGATTAAGTTTAAATACAAGTTTTTTAAAATAAAAATTATTATTCTGCATTGTTAAATAAACACCCTCCGTACTACAACAAAAACATCTCAAATAAAATACAGTAATACACCGCAAATCCTGCACTTAAGGTAGTATAAATTGTTTTTACCTGTTGGTTCATTTTTTAGCAGAAGTCCAGAAGTAGTATTATCACCTGGTTTTACTGAAGTGCCAGCTTCATCTGTAATTGTTATTTCTTTAATTGTCTAGGAACTGGTCAAACATGCCGACAGCCTTGTTGCCATTCCGTAAATGTGACCGTCAATGTGAGGGACGTGGTGCGGTATCTAAAACTAGGGAGGGGCGGAGAGTGTACATTCTCGTTACTTTTTTGTTCTCTGATAAAATGACATTTGCAGCGTTGCCAGTTTCCGTAAAATTTCAAATAATCATGTAGTTTACTGTTTTATCGATAAATTGTGAAAGTAGGTGAAATTTTGCCAACAATGTCTGAATTGTGAATGTTACGACGTTATAATGACAGTAATTGCATTCTTCATTCTTATTCTGTATTCTATCTTCTTAGTTGATCTGTTAGTATCAAAATAAATTTTTAATCATACACATTTTAATAACGACAGGCGGATGTGATTATACAATGTGTTGATTTGCATTCTCGCTATATTTACAGAGGTCATTCTATATCCGAAATTGAACATAACACTAGAAAAATAAATCGAAAATAAAAATTCTATTTTCTAGTTATACAAATACCTTTTTTTTATTTAATTGCGGTAAACAAATTTGATCCAAAGGTCATTGACTTGCACGGCACTTGCAAACATTTTGAACAATGATCTTAAATGCGCAGAGAGAAACGCATTTTAGATCTATTTGGCGGTGGGGTGCGGGTAGCGACGGCGGGGTAGTGTCGTATCGAGCGCGCGATTGGTAGATCAGTCGACTTTGCTTCCCGTACTGCGTCTACGTCACGCTATAGGGCCATTCTATTCTAGTCTGTCACGAAATGCCATGTGGTTTGGTATGTAAACAAGAGTTAGTAGTGCAAAAAAAAAGAGTTAGTAGCACAAGTGCGTGTCTATTCTTATGGCATGATGTAAAACGTTTAGTTTACGCGGAGGACACGAGTGTCGAAGTTTCAGCTTTCAAAATTGTAGAGTCTAATGTTGAAACGAAACTCACACGCGAATCTGTGCATAGCTGTGGAACTAGGTACTTCTAGCAATACTTGTGGAGCTAGGTACTTCTAGCAATACTTTCACGTAACCTAAAGTTGGTAAGTACCAAATCTAAGTTACAAAAAAGTTTTTTCATTCAACTTTTCTAATTAATGTAATAAATAGTAAATAAGCGATTGAGAAAGATTACGTATCGCTCGATGAAGCGTGTAGCGGGGTCACTGCCCTTGCGTGGTGCATATGAGTTGAGACAATTTTGAAAAACTTTACTAGATACAATTAGCCAGAATATTTAACAGAATAATTTTTTCAATATTTTGAGATGATTTAGCATTATTTCTATTATTAATTTCTTAAATATGGCGAGAATGCAAATCAACACACTGTATAATGTATATTGAATTCAAATGAAATACTTTAAGATATTTATATTATATTAATATTTGTATTTTTTATACACATACTGCTAAATTTAATGTACGCATGTATAATTTTCAAAAAGTAACAATTCAAATGAACCTATGTCCAATAGTTGAACGAATAATGGGCCGATGATGATTCTAATGAAAAAAGTCCAGCTATTTCTTCCATAAGCGTAACCAACGTTCAGTCGATAGTCTATATTATATAATATTTCAGTGCCTCCAGTGAAAAACGGAATAAGACGAGTTATGCCCTTTTATTTTTATTGCACCATTGGCTTCAGCGTGTCCGATTACATAACAGACAAAAATGGACATCTCTCTAGCAGTCTCCTAACGTCCTTTTTTTATTGCATTAAGAGCATAACTCCCTGTTTCTAAAGGCATTTTTGTTATCGGGCATTTTTTATGAGTCTAACGGTACAAGTAAACTCAACTGAAAAAAAAACATGGAAGTTTAAAGAATAACTACAGATATATTTTTACATAAAGACACTTCTCACATAGTTCCATAATGATGGGGAATTTATATAGGAGTAAAAGCGAATATTGCCTTATTCCACAGTGTGCATAAAGGTATAACTGGGCATTCTGTTTGTTCCACTGGATACGATTGGTCATACCTGCGTGTTGCTATGGTTAATATATCGCAACAGAAAAGTTGGTGTTTTATTCCTTTAACGATTTTATGTCTTTTATCACTGTGGTTAGTGTCATAAGTAATGTTACAACAACACAGTCGCAGTTAACGGAATAAGTCGAAAGTACGGCGACGGCATTGCTTGATGTTGTTGACAACATACTCTCTAATCAAGATAAAGGCAAAGCAACTGTCCTCCTTTTACTGGACTACTCAAGGGCATTTGATTGCATTAATCACTAACTTCTTCTTTCCAAAATGGCGTTCTACAGGTTTGATGATTCTACAATAGCATGGTTTGGCTCGTATTTGGGGGATCGTGCGCAACGTGTTGAGATCTGTGCTGCTGACGGTTCTACCTTAGTTTCGCAGGAGGCGCGTGTAAGCAGAGGAGTGCCTCAGGGATCTATATTGGGTCCTCTTCTGTTTATACTCTATACCTCCGATATAACAAATTCTATCAAACACTCTCAGTATCACTTATACGCAGATGATCTTCAGGTTTATATACCCGTAGGTACCCATGATTTCAGCGAGACAATTAAAGCACTGAATGAAGATCTTGCGAATATCGTAGCGTGGTCTTCGAGAAATTGTGTGGTGCTTAATCCTCAAAAAACAAAATACATCGTTTTGGGCTCGTGTAAACAAATTGCAAGGATTGTTGATCTAAATCCCACTATAAATATATCAGGTGTAAATATTGAACGGGTGGAGGAGGCTCGTAATTTGGGTATTTTGATGGATGGTGGGCTGCGTTTCCAACATTATTTGCTAGAGACGGTGCGTAACTGATTTTATCGCCTTAAAGTATTATACAGAATTCGAGATCTCATAAATTTGGATTTGAGGGTAATGCTTTGTGATGCACTAGTACTATCTAAACTAAATTACTGCGTCACCGTCCATGGGTCCTGCATTACAAAAAAATCCCAAAAATTGATTCAGCGTGTGCAAAATGCCTGTGCAAGATACTGATTTAGAATACCACCACGTACCCATGTCTCGCCATATCTTCAATCTTTTAAAGTTCTAAACATGAGCGAACGTCAAAAACTACACACTGCGACTCTGCTATTTGGAATCATAAAGAACCACGTACCATCTTACCTTTATAAAAACTAAAATGGCGTTCAAATAGACAAGTCATGCCGTTTAGAACGTGCGTCCCGCCGCTCATTGTTCCCACCCATAAAACGGCTGCTTTCCGTGGTTATTTCAAATACAATGCGACCAAAATAAGGAATGACATACCATCCCCCATTAGAAATCTTACCTCAATCTACTCTTTTAAATTTTCATTAAAAAAATATATCCAACAAATTATTTCGCGAGTATTTGAAACAGACGCCATAAGTTCAAATGAAATAAAATCAAATAAAATAAATAAATAAAAAATAAAATATGTTATGTTATTTTAAATAAAGTTATAAAAATGAAATTAATATGGTAGGCCGTATCTAGTATTGGCAGCGAGCGTAGTTAGCGAATACATTTGCGGTAGTGTATATAGTTGTCACATTAGATTGTGTTCCGTTTTGTTATTTTTTCGATGACGGTAGAATTTTATTTGTTTGTTTTTATTTTTTTTTTTTATATGTGTATTGTATGTGTATGTGTGTTGTGCATGTGTATACGTATATATTATTTTGTATTATATTATATTTCATATATAGTTAATATCATAATTATAATTATATTCATACACACTGACACAGTTTCTATTCGTTAATATAAATCTCTCTTACCGGCTCATTTAGGACCTAGCAGAATCACCAGCGTCGTAGTTCTACTGAGCTGCGACATAACGCTGAGTTGGGTCCTTTTTGCTGACACAGTACACGAAAATCTACACTCCACACAATATAACACTCCACATCAAGTATAGACTAGTTTGTTTTTCTTTTTTATTATTATTATTATTATTTTAATTCTACTATTGTACCATTGTTGTAAGTTTGTTTTGTAATGTACTGTGTTTCGGCAAATAAACGAATTATCTATCTATCTATCTATCTATCTAAAAAAATCCTTCGATACGACCGGATTCAAACCAACGTCTTCCAGCAAATCGTAAATCTACAGCCGCTATGCCAACTAAGTCACTGGACGAACTAGCAGACCTTACGAATATTTCTATGTGCTTGATGCAGATATTTGTTTTTGGTTATTTAACGACCTCAAAAGTTCGTGGATTATTTACATCTATTTGCCAAGTTCTATTGGAATCGGTTACCGGAAAGTGCGCAAAACCGGATTCATTCCCTAGTTTGCTAAAAAGTTCCCTAGTTTATTTAAAAAATATGCTTAGTTTAGTCTCAGTAACAATTTGAAAATACCAAAAAGCTTCAATCGAATACATAAAAATGTTCAGGCTTAGGTAGTTTCTTGGTTTTCAATAATTTTTGATAATTTTTCCGCACAACAATCTCCACTTCCTAGCACTACAAAATGACACTGAACTTAGTTGCGTATTGTAAATAACTTCTCGGCAATGTACATTGCGTACTCTTATCGGATGCGTCATCTTAGACCAGGTTACCCTACACTCTTTCAAACAACAAAGAATCATCAAAATCGGTTCACAATGGCGGAGTTATCGCGTAACATACATGCAAAAAAATACAGCCAAATTGAGAACGTCCTCCTTTTTTTACATGCATTGAACATTCTGTATAGATTCAATATAAGCACTACGACAAGAAAAGTAATGACATAAATACGCATTCAATCTCCATCTCATCTGATAGGAAGCGACCCTGGACGGAGCATGCACTCTAAATAATGCCTGTATTAACTCTCGCCTGAAAAAGGCTCAAGTTACACCGTTCAGAGAACAAGTCTCCAGGCAGAGAATTCCACTCCATAGCCGTTCGCCACATAAATAATAATAATAACCCACACTCTCATAGCCCCGCACTAAGGAAACCCTGTGGCATGAATTACACCCAAACTCACGAGAGAAATAGATGTAGACCAGTTGAGCTTGGTATCTTTTCGATGGTGAGACGTTTCTTCACACGGTACAGTTGATACGGGACTGTTATTTCAGCTGTACCAAGGACAAGTCCGGTCGTGTATGGAGTACTGCTGCCACCTTTGGGATGGCTCTGCTAAATACCAACTGGCCATCTGGGATTCAATTGACAAAGGTGTCAAGAGGCTTATAAGTGCCTCGGTCTTAGATTTGATACGTCGTATAAGTTGCCTGCGTATCGGTTTTCTACATGATATATCACAGAGAATGTGAGATCCCACACGTAATTGCACGTTTTAATTCCACCTTCCCGTTTTAACAATCGGAGGACTAGACGTAAGCTGGGGTCCACCCCTTAGTTGTGGATATATTCTAAGAATTCGCACGAAGTTTCACCCTCACATTTATATGGCCATGGCTATGGAGTGGAATTCCCTGTCTGCATACTTATTCTCTGAACACTATAACTTGAGTGTTTTCAAAGCGAGAGTGTATAGGCATTAGTTAAGTACGCACGGTCCATCGTCGACCTTATCGTCACGTTCCATCAGATGAGTTGAAAGAAAACTGTGCACTTTTTTTAATAAAAAAAGGCAGTTGAACGAGGCTTTAAGTCACACTGCCGCACGAGGGTACAGTCGGTTTGGAGACCGCCAGGAAGTCCGCACCTACCCCGGAAATGGCCGGTCCGGGATTTTTCGTTAGGTGGCGTGGCAGCTTTTCACGGATGGCTTTCTCACTACCTTGGTCACCGACTTCCTACGGTCGACTAGCGGTGCACCGTGATTCAGATCTCAATAGCCACCAAACCGGGCGCTCAATGTGGCAGTACAAACAACTGCAGCTCGTCGTCAGATTCAATGCAACTGTTCAGACCTGACTTCCTAATGGCAATTCTCGAACACGATTGGATGATTCACAAATCACTTTGCAACCTTAGAATAATAACGAATAGAAAACTAGTCCGCACACGCTAAGTGAGGCAATTTGAAGCGCTCCCATTGGGCCTACACGAGCGGGCGGGCCTTCAGTGCTCAAGGTCAACTTGCACCGCGAACAGCACAAGAATTTTGGATAAAAATGTCGAAATGTGCGGTAAATGAGTGTAAAAATACGTCAGACAAACGTAAAATAGATACTAACATCACATTCCACAACGAAGTAACGCGTTTCAACTTGTATTTTTATATAAATATTCACTAAAACCGAAAATTAACCTACTACTAAAACTAGCCTACATGAATTTGATTTTTGCCTCACTTGTGACAGTTCGTTTGATATGAAACTATCATTCTATGCGTTATTATTCTAAGTTTGCAACATTCTAAATCTGAAAACGTCTTTATTTCATATGTAATCAAATTACATTTGAAATCTTCATATTGATTAAACTCTACTGCTCATTCGTAAAGCAGATTCTCCTGAAAAGAATGAGTTCTTGCTCATTCACTCTAGGTATTGCTCTTTGTAAATACATTTGTCATTTACAATATTTATTTCAAACATGTTAGATCGGTAATACCCGCAAGAGCTAAACGGATTTTTGTCAACCAAGTACGCAGAAGCATCCAAGTGTAACAAACTTTACTATAAAGTTTTTGTTTCACTGTAGTTTTGTGACGGTGTGACCTCCTTACACCGTCATCCCACCTTTTTGTATCGCCTCTCTCCACTTGTATCGTATCATTTTTTCTTTTACTTGTATTTAAATTTTAAATTTGAATTGTTCCATCTTCCTTCGCTTTCTCATTTTGTTTTCGTACCACGGTCACTCCCTGCTCGACCGCCACAACGGTCGGAGCTGTTTCAAATTCCATCGCGTATAATCGCTAATTTTTTCTCTTTACTACGTTTATAATCGTCATTAAATAAGCTAAATTATGTATAATAATCTATAACAGTCTACAGTATTCATATACCTAAGATTACGTATCTGTAATTTAGTTACTCGGCCCATTTAGGGATTAGTGCCTTAATATCCATTATGAAGTGTAGGGAGTGTTTTATACTATTGTACCTGTTTTTTTACATTTACCTTTTTATTGTTACAGCATTTCGTTTTACTTTACTTCTTTTAATAAATTTTGTGGACCGGAAGTTTCCAGTTTCATTGCCGTGAACCTGGTCACGGCTAGTTAGGGTTACAACCCTTTCAGGTTTAAACCTCTTATATGGCATATTTTGAATGTCAAGAGGAATCTTATTATAGAATTTAATTTATATTGGCATGTATTTATATGATCTTTTTCAATTTTCAAAAGCAGCAGGCTGAAATCTAAACGGTGATCTTTTTAAATGATAGATCCTCTTAATCTGAGACATAAAATAAATTGAATCGTTTGATATTTTAATCTGTTCTGAGTCACGCAAAAAATGTTTAATTGTTATAAAATTAAATTTGATAGTTTTGTGTTGGGCCTCAAAACTAAGATAAATGAGCATTAAAAATAAAATTAAGATTCTTATTTTTAAAACTAAGTATTTGTTACTAATATTATATTAATTATAATATAATTTGACCTGAAAACATGTTCTGAAACGCAAGCAAATTGGCTTCTAGTATTCGCCGGCCGCTGTCGCGGAACGCTCGCTTCGCTCGCTCGGCTCGTGCTGCTTTTTCACATACTAACCTAACCCAACCTGCTGAACGGAGGGCGCAACCTAGCAACCAAGGTTTATTAAGAGATCAATATCAAAGGATATACTAGTTCGTTATATGAAAAGCTCAATGATAAACGATCAAATATTATTTTTGAATACCAAATATTAATTTAGTATGCCTAAACATAATAATAGTGTGACCTTGACAGCAGTTCATTTATAACTTATCGGTTTATCAAATATAAAAAAATATCGTTTATTTAAAAAAGTGCACATTTACAATAGGTCAATTGGTTATTATAGGATCAAATAATGTTATCCGATTAAAATATTATGGAGGAAAAATCTACTTACCCAATAATAATTGTAATTCCTTGGATCTACCGACCACTATGTTATCTTTCATCGCCAAGCAGTATACTTTTGAACCATGGTGTGTTATATTCAAGTTTGTTTTGTATCTTATTCCCCGGAAAGTTCCTTTGTCTAAAATACGTTCATAATTACCGAAACCTGCTGTACTAATCCGAGCGTCTGAAAAATTTAATACAAATTCGATATTTCATTAAAAATAATTTTACAATTAAGGACAATGTACTCATGCACTGTAAATCAGATTACTGACTGGTTCTCTAACTATTCATAAGCCACAACACTTTAAAATTTTGGAAAATTAAATCTGTCAATTAAGAGCGATGCCACACGATGCGGAAAGATTGCTTCGGTGTTGCGATGCCTGAGCGGTGACGCTGCATTGCAAACGCGGTACACGAAGCTATGCATTGACGGATCTTATTCCGTTGCACTAAAGGCGATATTTGAATAAAAGTGTATAGCTCGATGGTCTGTTCACTGTAATACATATGAATTAGAATTACAACAGCGAGCAGCGACGAAACGCGTGTGCATCGATCAAGGGTCCAGGAGACTTAAGAGCTCTCATGTCAAAAAAGTTTTCACGTTGGCTCCGCCCAAATTTGTGAAACAAATATATGCCTAAAGTTCGCGTGACATGCGACAGGAGATGTTGCATTTTGCGCATTAAAAGTACCAAATTCGTTTTAGCGGAATAACTCTAAAACTAAAGGGATTAAATAAAAATCCGTAGCGACAGTTGTCGATCATGCATAAGTATAATTAATTATCTAATTTTTGTCCTAATAACCTGTAGCATTTCGAGGATAAATCGAAAAAATGTGAAAATTAGAGGTCATTTCGTGATTTTTATCTATCGAGGAAACTTTATTGTTTTATGTTTCTGATTAATGTCTATGCTTGAATATATCGTGTAGTTACTCATACAATATCTTATTTTTAACTTTAAAGTGGAATCTAAATCTCTAAAATCTCTAAAATCAAATCGAAGATTAGGAATTTTTCCTCTGCTCCCTCTTAAGAGCACGAAAGGAAAAAAACAATTGACGGGTGTCGTCAATTCTTTCACTTCAAATGGATCAGTTTTACTTGACCTTTGTTATAATGGTCGAAAATTGAAAATTACATATTTAATATTTAATCACCGTTTAAATGTGATTACGTTTGTTTTGTAGCTTAGATGTTTTGCTGTTTTTCCCACACCACCGATTGGAACAGCCCCTTATAGTTAGAGACATTATCTTTATTACAATAAATGCAGAATATTTTTGGAATATACGGAGACGTACACACAGGTCAGTTGTTGGCGCTGTCCTATTTCAGCTTTCTAATTTGTGGTTTCAGCGCAAACGAGAGTTGATATTTGAAAGTAATATAAGACCCATTTGCCTGATGAGATGCCGGGGATGGATGGTACTTATTTTAAAGAAAGAAAGAAGAAAGTTAATTACTTGAAGAAGTTTATTACACAAGGACAGACACGCATATAAACAAAACAACAGAGGAACAATAATAACAGTAATAAAAACAATTCAAAATTAATATTTTAGGCCATCGGAGAAGCGAGAGTCTAAAATAAATAATAATAATAACGCACACACTCAATATATCCCCACACTAGGGAATCCCTGTGTCGCGAGTGCTTTGGACACATACATAGACAACCACAAATTGCACCCAAGCTCGCGAGAGAAATAAATGTAGGCCATACAAACATTTCTCCCGGCCCGGGAATCGAACCTGGGGCCCCTGCGTGGCAGTCCGGCA
>NW_020655836.1:50343-51246 GCF_003589595.1 Hyposmocoma kahamanoa | reverse complement strand
TAATATGCAGCCTATTAATCATTTACGTGGAAATCATTACAGTCGAGCTGCTGAGGAGATCAGAAGAGCATATGTTACCCATTTTACAGATGAAAATCCCCTGCCGTGGCAATGGGAGAAAGCTGGAATAACGGTCTAATTAAAAAAAAAATATAACATTTAAAATACTCACGTGGTTTGATTTGCTCATTCGTGTGGCCACAACCTCTGCCAAAAATTTTGCTTCATTGAACCATACCAACTTTGGCGTATATACTTCCTCAGTACCACATCCACTTTTCTTGGATTTTTCAATTTTATTTATTTCTTGCCTGTATACGTCTTTAATTGATTTTATTTTTTCCTTCAATTGCTTCAAATCCATACCTTCAGTTAATTGTTTTTCGTTAAGTTTAACTAAAAGATTTTTGTAACTTTCATCCTTTAATTTTGTGTTACAATACTCTTTGTTTTTTATATTCCATAAAATTGGGTACTGCTCGTAGATGCTGAGAAACTCTATTATATCACGAGTGTTCCACTTCATTTTTCAGCTTAAAAAATTTACGAAAAACGCAGACAGAACGCCACAGAAAACAACACGTAGGTACTTTCAACTCGCTGGCTAGTTCGCTACTGAGCGAGTGGAAAGTTTTACGTGTCATCGACACTCGCTTACTCGCTCACTCGCTGGCTTTTAAACTCGCCGACTAGCAGCTTGTAAACTAGCCCCGTGTCATCGACGCTATAAGCGTATGAACTTGAAAAAATGTCATACGAGATCGTGTTTAGACAAGTCGAAAACTCGTAAGCAAGTATCTCCTTACTACATATTTCTCTGTGTAAACAGTCGAGGAGGCGATTAAGTTGTACGATTTTACGATAATCTTATGGCGATTATTGCTTACGATAATCTTATGGCGA
>NW_020655836.1:45031-50333 GCF_003589595.1 Hyposmocoma kahamanoa | reverse complement strand
GATTATTGCTTACGATAATCTTATGGCGATTATTGCTTACGATAATCGCGTAATGATTTTTCGTCACGAAGCGTGCGATAAACTCTCTTCATCTAAATGGGCCTTTAAAGTGTGCCAACAAGGGCTGGAGAGAAGCATGTTACACATCAAGCTGAGAGACAAATTGAGACTCTCCAGAATTAGGAAGGCAACCAAGGTGACAGATGTCACAACGAAAATCGAAAAACTGTAGTGGCGCTGGTGTACGGTAAGATCAATAAAATAAAAGTGGTCAAAAGATGTGACACATTGGTATCCAAGAGATGAAAAGAGGTATAGAGGAAGGCCAACAAGAAGGTAGGAAGACGATCTGCCCCGAGAATGGCGCCGGTCGGCACAAGACCGTTGCTTATGGAGAAATATGGAGGAGGCCTATGTCAGAGGACAACCTGATTGGAACCAGAACCGATGCTGATGTTAGAATTAAGAATTAATACTGTTAGAAGTAAGCATTAGGTTAGACTTAGAATTAATTTAGAAGTAATCAGTGAATAAAGGCCATTTTAATTTTATTTATTTAATTTTTAGCTTCGTTGGGAGCAGTTAACTCTATGGATTGCTCTCTGCAAATAAAAATTTATAAACATTTCAACCCCTCCTATGTAAAGTATCATACGTCGAAATTGACAAGTTTACAAGGGAGCGTTTTATATTTCTGAATTCACTGACATGTGCATAACACTTGATTAGCATTTCTCAGTTTTATTCGGCAAAGCTCGTACTTAGATAGAGTATTATAAAATCCTAGATATCTTAGATAATCTAGTAGATCGGGTACCGGAAAGTGCGCGAAAAAGGATTCATGCCCTAATTTGCCACCGTTTAAGGTGGAATATTTTCTTCAAATTTAAATGGAAGCAATACAATATAACTTAACAAATAGATATAAATGAATGATATAATCTATCACCAACCTTATCAGCTAGCTGTTTATTAACTGCATGTTCAGAAATATGGCTGCCTTCCGTCACTTCAACGGTCACTTTAAAACGGCTTGGCAGAGCACGGAGGAGTTGCACACGGATTGATAGTCCTGCAATCAGAAGTTGCTATGCTAAAATTTGCTTCAAGTGAATAGAAAAATTATAATTTTTTTTATAGGCTACTTCTTGTCGAGTTAATATATATAATAATGTATGGCCCGGTAAGCAACCACCTCTACACCCCTATCTTTTGCCTTTAGAAAGTCTTCACAGGTGCAGCTGGTCGGACACAATAGACATAAGAACAAGTGAGAAATACTTTGTGTGGGGAATCCGCAAGCACAATGGTTTTGCATCGGGTTAATATATCCCCATTTCACCATATTATTTCTACAACGGCCAAATTATGACCTGACTAGATTCTGGGATTTCCATGTTGACCTTTGCCTGAGGACTTTTGATGGAGTAATAAAATTTGGCGATTGGAGTTTGGCATGCCAAAGTTTGCGCCTCATATCAATTGGGTTACCTTTTATAGCAGTGGTATGTCGAAGGAAGCTCTAGGACTTGATAGTCGTACTGGTGGCAGCTTGTGGCTGAATAAAGGGTGCCGAAAGTCAAATTTTTTGGCTGTCAGATGGTAGGAGAGACGGTAGGGGACACTATGGAAACTGGACTTTGTTTTAAATTGTTTTCAGTGTTTGTTTCGGGTAGATTAGATATAAATGAACACTTTTTGTTATATAGTAGTACATATAGTATAACATAAACTGCATGGAAAGTGAATTGTCTATGTGAGGTCATAGTATGAATTTGACAGGCAATCCGACTTACAGGCTTAAATAAGATTGATCTAACAGCTCATAGTAGGTCTCCTGACACCATATCAACCACTTCAAATTATAGGTGTTAATGGTTACGATTGAACAATACAATCTCCTTTATCGCTTTTTTTAAATAGGTACATTTCCTAGTTCAAAACGAGCTTCGCAGCCGAAGGGAGTTCTGTAGTAAATGGAAATTTTTCAGCTTCATTTTCTCGAATACTATCGCCCGCAGAGAAATATTAATAAGAACAAAAAGTGTTTATTTATATCTAACCTATCTGAAACAAACATTAAAAACAATTTAAAACAATTTTTTTTTAAATCTTGAAAATGTTCTGTCCAGTTTCCATTTCGCTGTCCATACGTTTAGGAGATACGAGACCGCAGACAAATACACAGACAAAGCACTCTTTTTTTCGTAGAGGTTTAAAAAAACAACATACCTATCAAAGTGGCCATGCTACAGTGAGGTATCGTAGGCGTGAACGTCACCATTACCGTATTCTCCTTATTATTAACTAATACATTCTTCTCTTCCACCACTCTTAGCTCTTCCAGCGTTAAAGGATGTTCTGGGTCATTTATATTGCGTATTAAATCGAAAATTTCTCTCGAATCAAAATCGTCTGCAACATCGTCGTCGTAGTCTGTAGTAGCTTTTTCTCGTTCTAAACCCTTGTCGTAGATATGTGGGTTCACGTTGTCTGCTGTTTTGGTCATAGTTAAGCCTTATTTTTAAAGATTTTCACTAAAAACTACAAGGGAAACAATCAGCTGTATGTTAATTTTTTTTTTTTTAATTTATTAAGGCTTTGGCAAAGCCATCAGCCTAAACATGAAGTTTAAGTTTCTGTAAACATGGCCGCCACAAAGAGGATAGGCAATTTGAGGCGGCGTGCTTGGATTGACTCGGGATTCCTCAAAACGGGCCGCTACGGGTATTCTAGTTCGAGATTCGTATAATTTCGCGTTTTAATCTGCGATTAAGGCACAATAGCACTATCCTATTCCACTTTAAACTAGATTTCACAAAATAATTGAAAGTCAAAATAAAAATGACACTTTTCCCTCCAAAAGGTCCAGAGCGAATCGCTGTATGTTAATATGATACGTCAAAATCATAATATGATTGTTGTTTTTTTCTATTCTTTCCGTGAAGGAAAAGGCAAAAGTTTGACACCATACAGCCAAGTCTTGATAAAATTTTCTTCTTCTTTAAAATAAAAATAGGCCTTTAACTTGAGTATGATTTCAAACACTGGACATACGACCCTAATGGCAAGGACTTGAGTATGATTTTCAGTGCTTTAAATCATACTCAAGTCCTGACTTGAGCATTGAGTATGTACAGTTCTGGAATACGATCCTGAGACACTCTCAAAACGCGTTTTGAAAGAACCCCATTAAATTTTTTTCCATCCTCTAAGCATTTTATACCAAGCAAGCATACTATTATTTAGACTATTTGATTTGATAGTTGTTCAGTGTCGGGATCACGTCAAGCTCGATTTTTTGACATTAAATAAAACGGGGCGAATCATTCGGGTGCCTGATCGTACGCAACATGCTACATTGCAATACAGATTTTTGAGCCGTAAAGATTTAATGGGCATTCACACTGCGCCCCTTATCTGAATTTCACCATCACCCCTGCCCTTGAAACTTAAAGTTGTCACGCAGTATTAAGAGCACTACTGCTTGGTGGCAGAAACAGAAATAGGCGGCAGCGATAAAAGTTGGACAACCTCTTTCACAAGGCTTTGGATTGGGTTGTTCTATACATTTGAATTTAAATATTAAACTACAAGCTTAACGTGTTGTAGACCCGGTAAAATATTATTTTTATATCAATATTTACATAGAATAACATGTTGACTAACTCGGTTGATATGTTCGCCTGTGAATGGTAGTATGAAATTTATAAAAAGAAACTTCATTTAAAAGTTAAAAAAGTTAAAAGTTTCGGCTTGGATATAAATCCTTTGAGTCATATCTCGTTTAATTATCGGGATCCTCAGTAATATTATCCATTGTGGTTCCAATACACTATGTTTTCACTTTCTCTTAAATAACTTAGTTCATTTATTTGGGTTTTTTAAATAGTCTTAAGCGGCGGGAGTCAGTATTTTTGTTTTCACTTTCACTTAAATTCCATTATCTTCTATCACTTTCAACAAAAACTTTGAATTCGTAATTATTGGAATTTTTAGGATAAAGTCTTCTGTAATTTGGTTTAAAATAAGGAATATAGGTCTAACTTTCTTCGTTACTACTTCTTTCTACGTTTTTTCTTCATAATATACTTAAAATAAAAATAATCTTTGTAAAAGCTCTACTGTACTTTAACTTCAAAAGCCCGCCATTTTTTTTAAATTTGACAGCTGATCTTTCATTAAAAAATAATAATTACATAATATTTATGTTTTTTTTTAACATACAAGTTGTTGAACTAGCCGCCGCCGCCGCCGCCGCTCGCCGGAAGAAAGGTTTTAAAAAAGCAATTTGTGTCCTTTTACAAGATTTAATTAATAAAAGTATTGCACGTTACATAAGTTTACCTTAAAACCAATTAGGATATCACCGAATCAGTACTGTGATTGAGAGTGTTCTTTGAAACATTACATTTATAAATCTATAACACTGCACTTTTGGGAATTTCACTATTGATTTACTGGTTTTTTTGGAATCAGTGTTGGCACGTGGCGTCATTGTAAAGAGTTAGCACTAACATAGATAGGTAATATACTTTTCAACGTAATAAAGGGCGTAATATTTTTCTGCCTCATTTTTATTTCTATCTTTAATTTTTGACACATATGAAATATTAAAAACAACTTATTTAAGTATTTTCTAAATCCATGATTTTTTTCTCAGACAAATTAAGCATCAGTTTCTGGATAAAAACACTCTGTCGCAGTCGGTACCAATTCTCAAAATCTCAGCTGGTTTCAATTTCTGAACAAACATAAAACTGTCACGTTTGACAAATTAATTCCGATCAATAATTTCCTGGAGTTTGTCTTCGCAGTTTTATCAATTTAATTCAAAAAGGGGCGTTATTACCAATAATCTGTAACAAAGCATGTAAGTACATAAATGCATAACACAACATTTCAGTTATTTTCACTAGAAATTTTGTTAAACGGCTTCAAATTGTATTACTATTTTGGGTGTGATGTTGAATACTTTTACCAATAAAAGTAATTAAATTATAGAATGTTATTATTATTATTATTATTATTACTGATTCTCTGAATTTAATATTTTTGATTATGATTTAATCTCGGAAGCATTAGGTATTTGTACTTTCGATAAAAAGCGAGCGATTTATCGTACGTATTTATTATTTGGTGACTATTTTTTTGCCGACTACAAGTACTTAATATCAAGCAAGTAAACGAGTTGTCATTTGTTTCTATACATTTAAATACACTTAAATTTAACTTTGTAACAAATTTTCGAAAAGGCTGTGTTGTTGTTTTTTCCATTCTTTCCGTAAAGGAAAAGGCAAAG
>NW_020655836.1:38623-45021 GCF_003589595.1 Hyposmocoma kahamanoa | reverse complement strand
GTCTTCCTGCAGTTGTTTGTAAGCTACGTCAAGGTTACGATCTGCTGCAACTATACAAGTGTCATCTGCAATATTCTGGTATAACTACTACAGTTATACATAACAGTACAGTTTTTGATGACATTCATCACATCGTTGACATACGTAAGATAGTGTAGAGGACCTAGAACGGATCCTTGAGCTGTTCCTTCTGATACCTTGACTAGTTCGCTGTATGTATTTCCCACTTTTACCATGTAATGCCGATTTTCCAGATAGTTTTTGCCCCACTTCAACAACGGGCCTCTAATTCCAGCGCATTCAAGTTTTTTAGCCATTGTAGTGTGTCTCAGCGTATCGAATACCTTGCTATAATCAATAAATACAAGCACCACATGTCTTTTTGCATTTAGATGAGAATTTAAATCATCTACAAATTCCCATTTAGATGAGAATTTAAATCATCTACAAATTCCGAAAGCAAAATGTTTGTCCCTCTCTTTGGTCTAAATCCATACTGTCTGTTAAAATATCTCATTTTTTTCGTAAAAAGTGTGTATAAGCCCAACTATGTACTTTTCACATATTTTGTTTAAAATCGGTAGTAGAGTGATAGGTCTATAGTTTTCATATAATTTGTGACTACCTTTTTTATATATTGGACGTATGACTCCTGTTTTCAATTCATCTGGGTAAATACCGGTTTCTATACTTCTATTAATGAGATTAGTTATTGCGATTGCTATTTTGTTGGATATGGATTCAATATCTTTAGATCTTATTAGATCATGACCTGGTGCTTTATGCGTATTTAAATTCGTAAGTATTTTTATGATGTCGGGACTTGTTTTTTTACTGTATACAGAGATATCCGTGGATTTAAGATAGTCTGTTTCGTTCAGTAGTGGCACTGTACAATTTGGTAAATTATACCAATCGTTTTGACGTTATTGTTATTATTTATTAACAGCAGTAGCCTTATTAGCAATATCGACTCCTTTTTTTATTACATCATCTATAGATTTCGTTACTCTTCCAAAAATTTTATTTAATACTTGCCACAATTTCTTAGTGTCAGTCTTACTCTCTATGATTTGTTTTTTAAGGTACTTATTTCTACTGCATTCTATAATTTTATTGGTTTTATTACCCATCCCCGTGTATTCCCTTCTCAATATTTTGTCAGTCGGATCTTTTAGCCACTTTTTAAATAACTGATCCTTTTTCTCGCGTAGTGATGTTATATTATTATTTATCCATTTTTCTTTTGTATTGTACATTTAGATTTGTCGTAGGCATAATGGAATCGTTCTGTAATATAATTATAAATTTTCAATTGATGACATTCTCGTACTATATATATGTGTAATATTTTGATATCATATTTTACAATGGGAATTTGAAGACCTGTGTATACTGCTTACCAGCACAAGTTAGCACTGTCATACAATGGTCCGCACGAACTGCATCGAGTACGGCGGAGCATAGGTCGAAGTATGGCTGGAATTTTGCAAATACGTGGTCAATACACGTTTTTGTTATTACATCTTTACGTTTTTCTGAGACGGTGTCAACATGCAGTGTTTTGATGTAATCAATCGACTTCAAAAAAGAAGGAGGTTCTCAATTCGACTGTATGTTTATTTGTATGTATGTTACGCGATAACTCCAGTATGTGTGAACCGATTTTCATGATTCTTTTTTTGTTGGAAAGGGGGTACTTCCATAGTGTCCCATTTCATTTTGAAGGAAATTATCTATATCTGAGGGTGGCTGTTCACGCATGAAGATTCATTTTTATAAATAGCGCCTAAATTTTCTTAAGGAGCAATTATTTTAATGGTTGATTTTGCTATTTCTCCAATTCAAGGCGTTTTTCCCTCAATATTCTTTGAGTAGTGAGAACCGATTTTTATTATCTTCAGTGTCAAGTCCTGTATCAATAAAACTGAGCAAATAGACGTAATTCCACGTACTTTTGAAGTCGGTTTTTTTAGTACTTTGTACTGAGATTATTTTCAGATTGTAGATCTATGTCTGTTAAGATCTCCCGTAAGTATTGTGTTATTTTTTGAAGTCGATAATATGTTAGATAGTTCAGATATAAATAGTGATTTGTTTATGTATATGTATTTGTTTAAGTTTATGTAGATGGCGCAAAGTGTAATTTCGTCGGAGTATTGTATTTTAAGCGAACCTATAATACGTTCAGAATATTTAAATTTTGTTTGCGTAATAGAGAATTCGTGATTTTGTCGAACATACATATTATTCCGCCACCACTTCTGTTAGATCTTAGGTTTTTATACATTATGTAGCCATCTATTTCATATAGGGAGCTAATGCTATCATTCAGATTGTACTCCATCAACACAACAACATCTATTTCGCTCGAACAGTTATGTATGCATTCTAACAATGTTGAGTAAATTTTTATCATTGCGCGGATATTTGTGTGAACGAAAGTCAACCTATTTGGTGATTTGGTAGTATTATTAAGAAACAGTAAGGTTAACAGTTACGTAATTCAGTGATGTTGTTATTTGTTATGTTAGCCATTTTTAATCATAAAAATAATAATTTTTACAAGCCTTATATCGAATTTAAAAATAAGAGAAATTACGAGCGTTTCTCCATCAGTATGTTCTTGATGTCGTCTACACTTCTTATTATAAAGATTTTGCTTTTTTCCGTCCTTCTGACAAATACTTTCCCTTGTTTGCACCATATAAATCTATAATTATCTTTTAGTTCATATTTTGTTTTCCATAGCAAGGTCTTAAAATAGGGTGTAAGAGCACGACGTACAATAATTTTGCGATTAGGTTCTAAATTGTTTTCGGAGAGATTTATAAAGCGGCTAGTGACTATCCAGGACGCAGGTGTTTCTTCGTCTGTTGACGCAACAATTAACCGCCCTTCATCTTTGTCATTTTTTGGGGGTAAGAATGTCGCAGCCTTGATTTGGTCTTTATCCAATTTAAGCATATCTGCGGATTTAACAGCGATTTCCAGACCATTGTCATTCCCCTCGTAAACCATACCAGATATTTCTACCTGATTTTCTAGTTGTTGTTGCTCTTGTTCATTAAAGCGCTGCTATATCGCACCCACTTCGTTTTCTAAATGTTAATTCTGATTTTCTAAACGTATGTTCTTCTTTTCCATCTCTTTTACCTTGTTCTGTAAAGGTTGAACTTCTTCGTAGCCATCAATTTTATCACAGCAATGGTTCAGGGATCCTTGAAAATCTGCTAGCTCTTTTTTTTTAAAAACCATTTATTTTTGAATAGCTTCTTTATCTATGCCTTGAGTCATAATCTTTTTTCCTCCGACTTGTATTTGCGCATTCTTCTCGGTCTTCACTTCCTCTTCATCAGTGGGTATTATGAATGACCTTCGAGGAGGCGAGATTTTCTGGCAGTCATCGCAAGTCCACCCGATGCTGTCTGTAGCTCGAAGCGCCATCAGTTGCTTAGTTGTGAATCCAGTACAACCCGCATTAGTATGAACTATTTTTTCACATTGCATACACTTCAATCCTGGGGTTCTTTTGGATATATCTTTAGAACACATTTTCGAGAAGACTGTATTTGCAAAATTTTGTATTCGATACCAGTGGCTAGTATGTCAATATTGACTTTTGTTTTTGTTCAGACGCACAGATTAGGTAATGTATGTTCATGTCATTGGATTAACAAAAGCCTTCACCAGTTTTTGTTCTCTATTCTTCAAAAAAATATTTTGTGGGAGTTTCAAAAACGACATCCTTTCACTCATTATGAACGTATATACCCAATAGGATTTCTTGAATTTCCATTAGAAGCCGCTTAAGAGGGAGCATGCCAAAAAAGTTTTGACGTTGGCACCGCTCACATTTGTGAGACAAATACACACATCAAAAAAAGTTTGCGATCAATAGCATAAGCTCCTATAATTCTTTAAATTTAACTTTATCAAGAAAAAATCTATGTTGTATGCTTTCTTTAAATAGGAATACCCTGTTTGAAATTAAAATATAAAACTATTTTTTATTATTTATTTTAAAAAATTGAGCCATTAATCATAATGTAATAGTGATAGAAATTTCATAGAAAGAAAAAGACTGTTTAATTAAACTTAAACAACAATTTATTATTAAAAGGTGTGAATTCAATATAAAATAACTCCTCCCCTGGCTCGAATACATGCGAAGATCCTCCTGGGCATGCTGAGGATCAAGTTATCCAGCATTTCCTGGGGTAACCTATCACATTCTTCAATAGCGGCTTCCCTGAGCTCTGGAACTGTCTGGGGACGTGGCTCACGGTTCCATACTGCTCGTTTAAGAGCATCCCACGCGTGCTCTATTGGGTTTAAGTCGGGCAAGCCGGCAGGCCAGTCTAATCGTGTGATATCGTATTCTTGAAGAGCAGCATTGACTCGTTGAGCTCGATGTGCGGGCGCATTATCATCGACCAGTACAAATTGGTGCCCATGCTTTACTCGGAATGGTCTGACGATATCATCAATAGCAACTGCTTTGTACATGTCTGCTGTCATGAAGCCCCGATACGGGATCAAAGGCGTTCTAGCTCCAATCATAATGCCACCACAAAAGGACACCGATTTTCCGCCTTGCTGAACTGTTCCAGTGGCAGTTCTTTGTCTTTCACGGTCGCCTGGTCTTCTCCAGACACGGACACGTCGGTTATCTGGATGAGTGCTGATTCGGGATTCGTCAACGAAGAGACAGTTTTGCCAAATGTTTTCGTCCTCACCTTCTTCATTTTGCCGAAGTCTAGCCCACTGCAATCTTCGTTGTTGACGTTGCCGGGAATTGAGCGGAGCTCGCCAAGACCTCCGTGCTCGTAATCCAGACTGGTGCAAGCAATTGCGAACGGTCTGCGTGCTAACTTCAAGCCCAGAGGCGGCCCTGACTTCTGCTTTTATTTTAGTGGCGTTGATTGTTGGATCACGGGCTGCCAGCAATCTAATATAGCGCTTTTGGGCAGCTGTCAAAACAGTTGGGCGACCGCTGCGGGGTCGGTCAGCTAAATTCCCCATTCCGTGATACCTCTGCAACGTAGCCACGACACAGGATTGGGATATAGCAAGTCTGCGTGCTATTACTCTCGTGGTGTATCCTTCTTCCCTCAAAGTTACTATTCTAGCTCGTAAAACCTCTGATAATCCTCTTGGCATTTTTTCAATCACAACTTTCCGCGAAAAATATCTTGAATCGTTTATAATTGACTAAATCAGATTTCTGAATGAGCGTAAGCTAGGACTGAAAGCCTTTTTATATGAAAAAACAATTGAACGGGGTCATTGTTTTATGTTCTAATTTATTTTTAAATAAAGAATCTAAAAAGAAGAAAAAATCATAATATAATCTACAGTAACAAAAAAGATTTCAGTTTTTCGAAGTGATCGCAAACTTTTTTTGATGTGTGTATATGCCTGAAGTTCGCGTGACATGCGACAGGAGATGTTGAATTTTGCGCATTAAAAGTACCAAATTCGTTTTAGCGGAATAACTCTAAAACTAAAGAGATTAAAAAAAATCCGTAGTGACAGTTCTCGATCATGCATAAATATAATTAATTATCTAATTTTTGTCCTAATAACCTGTAGCATTTCGAGGATGAATCGAAAAAATGTGAAAATTAGAGGTCATTTCGTGATTTTTATCTATCGAGGAAACTTTATTGTTTTATGTTTCTGATTAGTGTCTATGCTTGAATATATCGTGTAGTTACTCATACAATATTTTATTTTTAACTTTAAAATGGATATACCCCTCTAAAATCAAATCGAAGATTAGGAATTTTTCCTCAGCTCCCTCTTAAAAGCTAAAAACTTGATATATTTTCTGATGCAATATCCAAATTAGCCAAAATTTTGAGCGATGACGCAATATAAAAAGCTATTACGTAAAAGATATTCAGAATATACGAATGAATAAATGAATTGAATGGAATATAATGTGTATTATTATCTCAAGTCTTTGCTTACAAAACGCTCTACTGTAAAATCGTGATTTTGCAGATGACCGGTTACTCCTTACTGCCGTCGATGTACTTGTACAAGTTAAACTAAAAGCTATAATTATACTCGTATTATTGTCATGATTGGTATTCAAGTTACTTAAAATATTCCATTTAAAAATACACAAAATACTTGAAATTTAGGCCGTTTCCTGACTTGTCGGTATGGTAGCACTGCGATATCGGTACGCTCGGTATGCACAGCACCGAAAGCTCGATATACCGTAAACCTAAACGATTCCTTCCCTCTCCTGTCCAAACCGCGCCAATCAGGAAGCGCACAGTGAAATATAGTCGCTCGGTAAGTTTTCGGTACTGCGTATACCGAACGTACCGCTTGTGACGTTTATAGGTATCTTATTTAGAGAGAACGTCTGCTATTGTAGAAAT
>NW_020655836.1:21348-38613 GCF_003589595.1 Hyposmocoma kahamanoa | reverse complement strand
TTTATTAATTTGTTAATCCTATAAAGTAGTGTAACGACAACGTTACACGCTTTTGCACCGATAAATTAGGAGATGACCTTAGATTAACACAGTAAATACATATGATGTTCGGCAACAGTATCGAGTATATAACCAGAAATAGAGACGAAATATGGGCCGTATATTCCTGGTAACACATTTCACTCGTTTGCACTGAAATATAGACAGACCAATTACTGACCTGTGTGTACGTCTCCGTATATTCCGAAAAATATTCTGTGTTTATTGTAATAAAGATAATATCTCTAACAATGCCGTGCTGTTCTATTCGGTGGTGTTGGAAAAACAGCAAAATATCTAATTACAAAACAAACGGAATCACATTTAATCGATAATTAAATATAAAATTTTGGAATTTTCGTCTATTATAGCAAAGCTCAAGTTAACTGGTCGATTTGAAGTGAAACAGTTGGCGACACCCGTCAATTGTTTCGAACTCGGGCTGGCCAATCGGAGCGCAGTTGTCACAGTAATGATATGGCTGAATAGTTTTCAAACAAATTAAATGACATTTCGTCTCTATTTCTGGTTATATACTCGATGGGCAACACCGAGGTCGCTGCTGTACCTGTCGCGACTACATTACTCCACGAAGTCTGAGGAGATAGTGGAGTACATCAATCTAAAAGCCAAATACACCCTGAGGGTCGAGCGGTCGGAGTCCCGCCACAACGTAAATTTTAATTCGTTTGTGGAGAGACTGCCGACTGAACATCTATCGACCTTCATGAAGAAAGAGTTTTGGCCGAAGGGTGTCGTATATCGGCGATTCCGCGGCCGGTTACTTGACACCAGATTGCGCCACACGTCACCGACAAGTGCAATACGTGTAGATTAGTTGATAGTTTATTGTCATGTTATATTGTACGTATGTTAGTCCTTAAAGTTTATATATATATATATATATATATACAATAAACCTTTCAAATAGGGTATTGCTGCGTTTATACATAAAATCAAATATTACCATATACACACAGTTATCATATAATACACACACTCTCACGCACACGCGCGCACACACACACATACACACACACAAATACACACACAAACACAAACACACCTTTTGTAGTGAGATAATACTAATTAGCATCTTTTTTCTTTTTCATTTTTGTTTTATTGTATTAAGTTCTTTGATGATGTATGTTTTAGTTAAGGAAGAGCGAGACCTCCTGACACAAGTATTTAATTACTTAATAGGATGGTCTCAACCTCCGTTTTGTTATGCCACTTGAACTTCAATAAACACTTTTTATTTTTATTTTTTTTATATAAGCGTCATGTGGCCGGAAATAAATGTCTAAATAAAATAAATAACACAATAAATACACACACAAACATTAAGCACAATTAATAATACACTAACGGTGCACAAAAGGAGCCTCCCAGCACGACATACCACTCCTTTGTCTGATGCACCCTTGGCACCAATTGGCAAGTACCATACACGGATTGGCAAATCCGTTCACTACGATAGCAACCATTATAGTATTTGCTATAGATACGATAAGAACAAGAATACACAAAGAAGTATGCACATATACATTATACCTACATTTGAATTTATTCTGTATTATAATTTTTAGTTAATCAAGATGACGGATCCCTGGTTGGTGCAACCCCACGAGCATGCCAAGTTTGCAGAGCATTTTCGCAACTTAGGTCCCATCAACGGGACGCTCACTGGAGAACAGGCAAAGAGATTTATGTTACAAGTAAGTTATTTTTTTCTTTTCTCTTGAAATCTGCAATCAGTCAACCAGACTATAATCAGATGAGCTGGAAGATATAGGGCATTTTAAAAAGATTAAGGCCATAGACTTTTCCCCCCTAATTGCACAGCACATTAGCTCTTTTCAATCTTCAATTATGTTTGGCTACGACTTGAGTTGCCAGTTGTTTGTCCAGGGAAGTATTGCCACCTTACGTATTTTAGCCGCCAAGCAGTAATGGTCACATTACTGTGTTCCAGTTTTGAAGGGTAAGGGTGCTGGTGAAATTACAGGCACATGGGACTTTTCAACTTATGTCTCATGGTGACGGGCGCAGTGGCAATGCCCCTCAGATCTTTGCGATGTAAAGCTTCGAGTGGCACTGCAACTGTTATGGATAGGCGCTTAGCTTACCAACAGACGCACGACTTGTTAGTTCCGTCACTTGATATTATAAAAAAGAAAGTTGCAAGTTCATCAAAAAATTCAACGCCCACCACCACAAAAAATTATTGAAAACACGTATTTTTCAAAGAAAAATATTTATATAAATGATTCAAGTTTTTGTTTTTCAAATGCGGTAGTACCCCCTGGACAGCATCAACGCCCCCAATTCTTTCCGAGGCCCCTAGGACTCCAGCTGGGTAGGGACCACTTTGGGATACTATGAGCTAGAACGACAGGCGATAATTAATAAAATATTACGATAAAAATGTGACGACAGACAATCACAGCTTCAAACGATTCTGTCTGAACCGATAAACTGTCGTCACGACCTAGGAACTGGTAGACATGACAGTAGTTCAACGATCTTTTATGGGGAACTGTATACGTTTTTACAATAAGATTCCGGAGCATATATTAAGTTTATCATTTCCTAAGTTTAAAAACTACATTAAAAATATTTTGATCGAAAAATCATATTACAAACTTGAAGACTAGAAAGAAAGAAAGAAAGAAAATACGTTTATTTGTCTATACGTTTGTTTGACTACGTGTTAGATAAAGATGTATGGAAAGACAACAAGAGTCTAGATTCCACACAATTATGATTCAAAGTGTTATTCCATAGCATTTAAGTTTATTTGAAAAGAGCAATCCCTAGAGTTTCTTGCTCGTTCTTCTCAGGGAGGTCAGCGTGGTGAACGAGCAGTAGCTTATTGACGTTTTCAAGTGTAAATTTATTTTACCTATGGAATAAATAATCTTTGACTTTGACTTTGACTTTGATAAAATCGACTCATCTGTAGAACAAAGGGCTATGTGTAAGACTGCTTATTCTCAGAACATTGTACATTTCGTTCGTTGTTCTTCGCTGTGGGTATCAAACCGACTGTTGTTCGATTTTATATTTCCGAAACGAAATAAGATATAAAAATTCTGAAAACACCTATCGATTGGCCTTATTTTTAACCGACTTCAAAAAAAGGAAGAGGTTCTCAATTCGACTGTACGTTTTGTTTTTTTTGTATGTATGTTACGCGATAACTCCGGTATTTGTGAACCGATTTTCATGATTCTTTTTTTGTTGGAAAGAGGGTACCTCCATAGTGGTCCCATTTAATTTTGGCTGTTCACGCATGTAGATTCATTTTTATAAATAACGCCTAAATTTTATTATAAGGAGCAATTATTTTAATGGTTGATTTTGCTATTGTCCAATTCAAGGCGTTTTTTTCTCTCAATATACTTTGAGTAGTGAGAACCGATTTCCATTATATCCTGTGTCGATTCCCGTATAGTGGCGAACTAGGGGATGAATCCGGGTTTGCGCACTTTCCGGTAACCGATTTCAACAAAACTTGGTAATTATATGTAACTCCACGTACTTTTGAGGTCATTTTTGAGGGTATTTATCATATTTTTGCTGTATAATCAATACAGACTCTGTTCTTCGTATGAGTCGATTAATAATGAAAACGGGCCCTGAGGCTAGTATAGGAATAATCCTGGCATTTCAAGAAGGGCAATTTTTATTTCAGTCTCAATTGCCCCCCCCGATTTTGGGTCAGATCTGGACCCTGGCTGACACTAACGCTGATGGAAAACTTGACCTCAGGGAATTTTCTATTGCATGCAAGGTAAGTTTCTAACTTTACCATTTTTTTTATAACTCTGCACTAGGGAAACCCTGTATCACGGGTGCCATGGACACACATAGACAACCACAAATTTACTCCTAAGCTCGCGCGAGAAATATTTCGTAGTTACCGAATTACAATTTGTCTAAATATAAAAATGTGTATGGACAAAGGAGAAGGGATTACCTGCTCCCTGATACACTAAATATTACTATTGATTTAATAGCGTACCTTTGAAGGCTATTACCATTTTGGTGCTGATATTTTTTAAATGAAATATTTTTGCAATACCGAACATTGACTTACAAATAAATGGACGACGGGTCTAATACAAAAACCATGAAAAAAATGTCCCAAGTCAACCTATTTAAGCGTAGTGACATGTAAAGGAATATGAAAAAGCTAAAACGTTGAATTTAAATTGTAATGTCATCGCAGTACTGTCTAATTTTGCTTGCTTCGCTGTCAGTCAAACAAACGAAGATTAAAGCGTGAATGACGCTCTGTATACGATTTTAACGTCCTATAAGTTCGGACACTTTTTAGCACGGACCGGACGTCTATATAATTGTAAGTCAATGATACCGAAGCACAACAAGGTGGCATTATTTAATTGTATCAAAGATGAGAACATACGAATTATTAAACATTAAAATAAATTAAGTAAAAAAAAATTCGTACTGTTGAAATTATTGACGCTATGTATGTATGTTCATTATATATATTTGTACGTTAGATTATTTAAATTAAATATTTGTAAACCTGCAAACCCACATATATCCTGTTCATTCAAACACATCACCTCACACACAAATAATCACACTTCACCCACTTACACACACACACACTCACTCACTCACTCACTCACTCACTCACTCACTCACTCACTCACTCACTCACTCACTCACTCACTACTCGCACATTTTACTCCTTGATATCAATCATCATTTGTTAATTTTCAATTGTCTTTTCTTTGTCCTTTATTATTAATTAAGCTCGTATTATTTAAACCAATATCACACAATCTTAAATTTAGATATTGTTTAGAATAAGGGAGAGCGGGAATCCCTAGCACAAGTATAATTTTATTACTTAAAAGGGATTCTCGAGCCACAAAATTGTTAAGATTGTTTCTTGAAATAAAACATTTTTGATTTTTGATTTTGACTTTTCCTTGCAGAAAGGCAAAGATCTTTAGACCATGCAGCCTAGTCTTTTTTTATCTGATTTGAAAAAAAGGAGGAGGTTCTCAATTCGATTGTACGAGATTTTTTGTATATATAATTATTTGTGATTATTACTTTTTTGTTGGAAAGAGAATACCTCAGTAGTGGTCCCATTTAAATTTGAAGAAAATGTTCCACCTCTAAGGGTGTCAAAGGAGGGGATTAATAACTTAGGAGGTCGGTTTTTTAGTACTCTGTACTGATTGCCAGTCGTTGTCAGCGGGCCGCCAGAGCTCTACATTTTTTACCAAATTGTGAATTATATTTAAATATACTATTTAGCACTTACCTGATGTTATAATTGTCCGCTGGTTAGTTAACATTGTATATGTTTAATATTTATATTGTAACCATACTTTTATTAATATTATACATACACTGTTATTGTGTAATCAGAACACTCTGTTGCTTATTAATCTATGATATTATATTTTGTCGTTTGAAATTTTGCTTAGAGTTTCGCGATTATCAAATATTATAATAACACACAAATTAATCAAAAACCACAACATTACTTACCGAATCAATGTGAACAATTTAAAACTTTTTATCTAAACACATATCATAAACTCTCTATAATGTGTTCAAAAACATTATGACCAGCATGAAGGTAAACTGTTTTGTTAGAACAAATTTCTTATCTGTGAATATGTTATTACTGCTTCATAATACCTTCATAATAACTGCCTCCGTGGCCGAACGGTTACCACGCCGGACTGCCACGCAGAGGTCCCTGATTCGATTCCCGAGTCGGGAGAAATATTTGTATGGCCTACACTTATTTGTCTCGTGAGTTTGGGTGTAATTTGTGGTTTTCTATGTGTGTGTCCATGGCACCTGCGACACAGGGTTTTCCCTAGTGCGGGGTTATGTTGAGTGTGTGCGTTATTATTATAATAACATCGAATTCGATATTATTATTACATTCAAATGTCGAACATCTTTGTAAAACAAAACAATTTGATTCGACCTCAATTCTAATATCAGTCGAGATGAAGTTTTATTCGCAATGAAATGTCAATAGCAAACAATTTTGACAATTACACACGTTACTTGATATCGAACGATATGATACTTGTGACCGACTCTAGTTTGTCTATGAATTAAATAACAACTACGGTTGTGTGACATGCGTGAGAAAAGTTTTTATTTGCCGCCATTTCGCCAGTCGTAACATGCGGTTCCTGAACACATCACAGAGAGCTTATAATATGTGTGTAGATAAAGCAGCGTATGTAACTCGCTTGTCGGTTCATTTCATAAACCCACACTCGCATTTTAATGCTTTTCATTATGTAACAGTCACATATACTAACTATTAGTCAAATACAATACAATACAAAATGCTTAATTTCTCTCAAAAAGATTTACAAAATGCAGATTTGTTACATGTCATGTTAAGTATGAAGCACCTTAGTGAGAGCTGGAGTCTGTACTAGATTGGGGACCTGTGTTACAGATCACCAGGCTCACACCCTTTTGACAAGTTTATCAGAAAAGTAACACTAATAAAATTTTACAAAAATAATGAAAATTAAAGAGTAAAATAAAATTGATAGCTAATTAGAATATACAAACAAAAAAAAAAAAATGTCTGTGCGTGTGTGTTTGTGTGCGTGTACGTGTATGAGTGTATGTGTGTGTGTGTGTGTGTGTGTGTGTGTGTGTGTGTGTGTGTGTGTGAGTGTGAGTGAGTGTGAATGTGAGTGTGGTTGTGTGGGTGTGTGGGTGTGTGGGTGTGCGGGTGTGCGGGTGTGCGGGTGTGCGGGTGTGCGGGTGTGCGGGTGTGCGGGTGTGCGGGTGTGCGGGTGTGCGGGTGTGCGGGTGTGCGGGTGTGCGGGTGTGCGGGAGTGCGGGAGTGCGGGAGTGCGGAAGTGCGAGAGTGCGAGTGTGCGAGTGTGCGAGTGTGTGTGTGTGTGTGTGAGCGCGCGCGCGCGTTGTTGTGTATATATGTGTAATATAACTTATTTTAGTATAGTTAATAGTTTAATAGCTCGATATAAATTAATTTTCAAAGAGGATCGGCCTCTGCATCCATCATATTGAATGTTTGACAACCGACTAAATGAAGTGTTGTGCTGAAACTGCACATCAGTGAAACAGTGTATATGGAACGCCGCGTCTAGTACGCTAGTACATTGAATATGTTTTTCTGTGTAAATTTCATTTTTATACCGAATTTACTTGTGTTTGCAATTAATTATTATAAATGTTTTTACAGATAATCAATTTGAAACTACATGGCGTTGAAGTACCAAAAGTGTTGCCACCATCTTTACTTAATTCACTAAGCCCGTCAGGTATTGTTATACTATATTTATTATTAACAAACTCTTTAATAATAAAAAATTGCACTTTATAACTATATCGTTAAGGTACAATTTTAATTGACTAAGTACGTTTACTAAGTTCTCGTAGCGACATTATAATGTACTTGTATTCTATACTCTGGTCAACAAACAGAAACTAGATTTTTCGGGTTTTCTTCAGAGAGACTGCTTTTAACCGACTTCAAAAGGAGGAGGTTCTCAATTCGACTGTATTTTTTGTGTGTATGTTACGATATAACTCCGACACAAATGTGAACCGACCTCAGTATTGGTCCCATTTAAATTTGAAGAAAATGTTCCACCTCTAACAGTGGCAAATTAGGGGTTGAATCCGGTTTTGCGCACTTTCCGATACCCCGAACTTTTGAGGTCGATTTTTTTTATAAAAAAAATTATAATTATCTGTTACCACCAATCTCAATTTCGAATCCACAGGGCCGAAACAATTCCCTGCGGCCGTACCTGCCAAACCACCAATACCGCCTATGCCGTCTGTACCACAGCAGCCACTTATTGGCGGTCTACCCACACAAGCTGTACCACCACAAGCACAGGTAACCACACACTTATTGCTACTCTCTCTTCTGCTTTCATTGTATTTGTACGAATTTAAAGGTATTTCAGGTTTACAATTGCCCATCAATACGTGGTCTCGACTGCTTTATGCAGCCGAGACCACGACTGCATCAAGTTGATAACTACTTTACGCATTAAGTGCATGCAGTCGATCTCGGCTACATGAAGTCGGTTTCAACTGCATGCAGTTAATGCGTGAATGCGACTTCACGTATTAACTGCAAACATACAGCCGATCTGTTGGCAGTCTTATGGTTCGTGTCTAGTTTGTTATTACCCAATCGACATAAAAAACTTTTTCACTTCTCATGCTCTTAAAGTTCGTATTTATGCTGGGTGTAGGTTGCATAAAATAGGATTTTATGCTCTAGTACATAAATAGGATTTTATGCTCTAGTGCATAAAATAAAAAACCATCACGTTAAATATGTCTAATTGTTGTAATTTTACATTTAATTGAATAATCGTTTATTTGTAATATTGCTGTTTAATTTCCTCGCAATCGAAGTGAAAAGCAGAGTGTATAACTCGTTCATAAAACCCATTTTGCCCTCGACTTATCCACCTTCCTCTACTGCGGCTCGGGTGGATATACTCGTCTCAGGTAAAATGGCGCGTTTTATGCACTTGTTGTACAATCTACTATATGCTATAATTACAAAAGTTTTTTTTTCATTTCGATCCCCGGTAATATAAATTTTGGGTCTTTTATCAGGCCCCATTTCATTCGATCATTTATCTATATATTTCAAAGACTTGCACTATAAAAAACTTAAACGAACAGAGGTTGCAAATATTAAACGAATGTTAATAATAACATTATCATCCTGTTATTTGTAAATGTTATTTGTCATCAATACAATACAAAAACACACCAAAAACAAAAAAAGACATTTTTCAAAAGGCGGCCTTATTGCAATATCTCTTGTAATCCCGATGTTTTTCATTGCTGTAATCTATGCTATCTAAATAAAAAGGTTTACGATCACTGCCTCTTTGTTTACGTTTTTTTCTAATTTTAACAAAAAACGAAGTGTAGGTAAAATGTTTACTATTCATGTCGTTAATAAATAGACAATGTAAGTATGTCACGCTTAAATTTGTTTTCTTTGCTTACCAAGCAGCAACCACTGATTAGTGGTTTACCAACCCAGGTCGTACCACCGCTACCACAGGTATCTGTAGCTTTATTTCAATCTACTTTTATTATAAGGCAATAGGGACCCTGAATTAAAACCCCATTGATTGGGCTGCCTTATTTTGAAGACGGAGTAAAATGATATTTGCAGGGTTGCCAGTTTTCATAAAATTTTAAATACTCATGTAGTTGTTGTCGACATTTTTGTCGATAGATTGTGAAAGAAAGTAAAATTAGTGTAAAGTAAGATTAGTAAAATTAGTGTAAAACTTCAGTTAGCTTCTTATTAATTATAAAATTTGTTTATTCATGCTATCCGCACAGCAACCACTGATCGGTGGGTTGCCAACTCAACCTGTACCACCGCTACCTCAGGTATTGTCTAATTTTAATTCATAACGTATTTATTTTAATTTCGATATTTCACATAATCTCTACAGTTGCAACAAATATTCGGTATTCGGCTTAATCGGCCTAATAACGAATATTAAATCACTATTCGGCCGAATACCTAAACACAGGAGGAAGAAATAAGAAAATACAATAAATTATTACAATTAGTAACTTCTATTAGGTAAAAAAAGGTAACAAATTAAATTAACACTACCTACTTAATATGTAATTTTGTCATGAAATCATTATTATATAGACGCTAACAAAATCAACGTAGTACTTATTATTTGCAAGTGAAAATAAAATAAAGTTTTTGAAAGTTAAGCAAACTGAAGTAAAATAAACAATGACTTTCTTCGTTAAGATGCATTGACTTACAAATAAATGGACGACGGGTCTAATACAAAAACCACGAAAAAAATGTCCCAAGTCAACCTATTTAAACGTAGTGACATGTAAAGGAATATGAAAAAGCTAAAACGTTGAATTTAAATTGTAATGTCATCGCAGTACTGTCTAATTTTGCTTGGAACAAACGAAGACTAAAGCGTGAATGACGCTCTGTATACGATTTTAACGCCCTATAAGTTCGGACACTTTTTAGCGCGGACCCGACGTCCATATAATTGTAAGTCAATGTTAAGATGTCATAAATTTCAATTATAAACTTGAAAATAAAATTCCCTTTTTTGTTTCTATTTACAAAATCATGCATCATTACTGATTTAGTTTAACTTATATATATGTGTATGTATAGGTATCTTTGCTATAATGCGGTTTGCGCGCCAATTTTCGTAAAATCATTAATCAGGCCGTATGTTCGGCTATTCGGACTCGCTCCGGGCCGAATATTCGCTATTCGGCCTGAAGGCGAAATACTATTCGTTGCAACAATAATAATCTCGCTTTCATTACGTGAACGAATTTTTTCACATTTTAACATATTTCGAATCGTAGTAGTGCCGTGTGAATAACATTTTTTTTTTATTAATGCTAACCGTACAGCAACCACTGATTGGTGGGTTGCCACCTCAACCTGTACCACCGCTACCTCAGGTATTGTCTACGTTTAATTAATAATATATTTAAATTTAAAAACACAAATAGCCTAATGGTTTTTTTTACAATATCAAGTGACGGGACGGGCATGTCGTGACAACGACACCTGTCCATAACAGTTGCAGTGCCACTCAAAGCTTTTAAATCGCAAAGATCTTAGGGGCACTGCCACTGCGCCCGTCACCCTTAGAAATAAGTCGAGAAGTTCCATGATAAGTTGAGAAGTCCCATCTCCAACTTTGGAGAACTAAGTAAATGTCGCGAATTCGTTGTCGTTCTCCTACTAACCGCTAGATTGTAGCACATTGTCTTTTTTTCGTATTTCGTCAAATTACAACATAAAATCAAAACGTCGTAACTTGCAATAATAGGTATTGAAAGTTCAACGATATGCCAACAAGATAAAGTTTAATAGTTATTTTTGATACAAGTGCGGAAAGTTAGTCAATATTCACGAGTCACGAGGCATCAAGACTCGAGACAAGTGAAAATGACAAATCCGCATGTGTATCAAACGACGTTTTTTAATACATTTGCGAAAAAACTACATTGAAAGTAAAATAAAACAGTATTTAAAAAAGCTAATGAAAAAGGCGGGAATGTAAACGATGAAAAAAATTAGTACTTTTTTTGGCCGACTTTTTTCAATATGGCAACTGTTGCCAGTATTCAGCCACATTAAAATTACTATTTTATATTACTTTATTTTCTACATAATCGCTACTAAGGAGCATTTACTTCATAGGTGTAAAAATGCGGTCTCTCCATAGATATAGTATAGTAATGACGAATGACTTACGTCACAAAGCACATAAATATACCATCTCTTTAGTTCTATGTTTAAGACTTAAAACAACAGTAAATTAAAAAAAACTGGAAAAGTAAAAAGCACTAGTGCGAGAAATCCAACTTTCCGCACGATTTGTAGTGCGAAAAATACCACGTTTTGAGCAACTGTATTAAAAATTATAATATTAACAGTCCAGGATTTATTATTTCGTTTTAAATTTGAAACTACGACCTATACTACATATCATCATCACGCGCACGACTCGTTCGTTCCGTCATTTGATAGAATAAAAAAAAAGTACTTTTAGGTTTAATGATCGTGATAACGTCAATCATTAAATTACTACTCATTCATTATAAAGGGAACTAAATTTAAATTAATTCAATTTTGTATGAATCCACATAGCAACCACTGATTGGCGGTTTGCCACCTCAACCTATACCACCGCTACCACAGGTATTGTCTAATTTTAATTAATAACATTTTAACATCATCGAGTATATAACCATAAATAGAGACGAAATGTCATTTAATTTCCTTGAAAACTATTCTGCCAAATCATTACGGTGACAACTGCTCCGATTGGCCAGCCCGAATTCGAAATAATTGACGGGTGTCGCCAACTGTTTCACTTCAAATCGACCAGTTAACTTGAGCTTTGTTATGGACGAAAATTGCAAAATTACATATCGACCTCTTCTACGTAAAATATCGTATGTCGAAATTGCCAAGTTTACAGGGGAGCCTTTTACAGTTCTGAACTCACTGATATAAGCATAACACGTGACTTTAGCATTTCTCAGTTTTATTCATCTAAGCTCGTTACTCACATAGAGTATTATAAAATCCAAGATATCGGTTAGATGATCTATTAGATTATCACTCTGTGTGAGTAATGAGCTTTGCCGAATAAAACGGAGAACTTTAAACCGCTCCCCTGTAAACTTGGCAATTTCGACATACGATACTTTACGTAGGAGGAGGCGATATTTAATATTTAATTGCCGATGAAATGTGATTCCGTTTGTTTTGTAATTAGATGTTTTTCTGTTTTCCCCACACCACCGAATGGAACAGCCCCGCATTATTATCTTTATCACAAATGTTGTTGGAGTGTACGCAGACGTCCACAAAGGTCAGTTGTTGGCGCTATCTATATTTCGGTGCAAACGAGAGTTGATATTTACAAGTGACGTATCATTGACGAGTTACCAGGATAGTACGGCCCTTATTTCATCTCTACTTCTGGTTATACACTCGATGATAAACATAGTATATTCATTATGTATTCAAAATTAAACTGTATTTAATAAGTAATTAAATTACACTTGTAATCGTCATATTGAGTAAACTTGTGACAATGTGACCTCCTTACTTCGTCATCCCGCCTTTTTATCGCCTTTTCTCCGGCACCTGAGGCCCGATTCAGAACTCTTCGGTATTTTAACCGAATCATTCGATTGGATATCGTTCTCGAATCGAAGGGCGTTTTCCGAACTATTCAGAACATTCGAGCAAACGAGATATCGTTATCCAACAGAGTTGACGAAGTTAGTCGGTGAAATAGATTATAAGCAAAATGAAAATCCTTTTGTATACATTTTTAACACTTTAAAGGCCTAAAATCATTGACTTACAAATAAATGGACGACGGGTCTAATACGAAAACCACGAAAAAATGTCCCAAGTCAACCTATTTAATGGTAGTGACATGTAAAGGAATATGAAAAAGCTAAAACGTTAGATTTAAATTGTAATGTCATCGCAGTACTGTCTAATTTTGCTTGCTTCGCTGTCAGTCGAACAAATGAAGACTAGAGTGTGAATGACGCTCTGTATACGATTTTAACGCCCTATAAGTTCGGACACTTTTAGCGCGGACCCGACGTCCATATTATTGTAAGTCAATGCCTAAAATATAGGAATGTATTAAGTTTTGCATTATGATAAATTAATAAAATTGGACAAAATCGAGACTTTATTTAAAATATCAAGAGATTTCCATGTTACATTCGTGCTTTGCAAACAATAGGACGTTCGGTAACTATCATTAGATAACTATGTTCTGAATAACGTTCGTAGCCTTTGCCGGTCGAGACGTTCGAGTAATCGTACGGGTGTGACGTCATTTCGGTTCGGTTTCGAATACGACAGTTTGACGTTCAATTCGGTTGTTGTGAATAAAAATGAAAAGAAATCGCACGATATCTAATCGAATCGGTCGACAAAAGACTTATCTTACGGTTCTGAATCGACCTGCTGGCTGGAGTTCTTAGGTTTTCGCGATTGTTACACATAGGAAATGAAACTATTTTTCCGGATTTAAATCGCGTATATTTGTCTTTTCAAACAAACCTGTAAAGGACATGTAAAGGGCCCGAAACGTTTCCTATTTTCAATTGTTCTTTAGTTCCTTTGCCTCGCCCATTGACTTACAATTATGTGGACGTCGGGTCCGCGCTAAAAAGTGTCCGAACTTATAGGGCGTTAAAATCGTATACAGAGCGTCATGCACGCTTTAGTCTTCGTTTGTTCGACTGACAGCGAAGCAAGCAAAATTAGTAGACAGTACTGCGATGACATTACAATTTAAATTCAACGTTTTAGCTTTTTCATATTCCTTTACATGTCACTACGTTTAAATAGGTTGACTTGGGACATTTTTTTCGTGGTTTTTGTATTAGACCCGTCGTCCATTTATTTGTAAGTCAATGGTGGTAGTGATAAGTATAGCTCTTGCAGGTAGTCTCGATCTAAGATGTTTAAATGAAATATTGTAATTATAAATGTATTCAAATGTATATTTACAAAGAGTAGAGACTCATTCTTCTCAGGGGAATCTGCCTGACTAATGAGCGGTAGAGTTTAATCGGTATGACGATTTGAAGTGTAATTTGCTGAACTATGAAATAAAGATTATTTCACTTCGTTATTATGAAAATGAAACCACATGATCGTATTAAACGTGGATGATTTTTTTATCGCAAAACCACAAAGGAACCTGCTGGCGGGTTGCCGGCTCAACATGTACCACCTCAACCACAACCTACTGAGGTAACCAGCTAGTATTACGGATATTGTAGAATGCTCGTAGTTGTGAAAATTTGCAACGGAAGTATTGTAACGGAAACAGATATCAAAAGTAAAACTTAGGGCGCGTTCTTATTATGTCGTGTCGATAGGTAGTCGTGCAGTTTAAAGTGTCGTGGCTTGTATATTTAAATGAAGTTGTTCACATTTAGTACAACACGATTAACTGTCGTTCACGACTTTTTGACGTAACGATGACAGACGACAATGGGAAGAACTAGAACGACAGTCGTCGTCGGAAAATGTGACGACAGATAATCTCAGCTTCAAACGATTCTGTCGTGCAAGCAACAAGGCGGCTGTCGTGAACCGATAAATTGTCGCCACGATCTAGACGCGACAGTCAGTCAATGATAAATAAAACGTTACGTAATGGGAACGCGCCCTTAGCAGAAACGGATACGGAAGAGGATACCGGAAGTGTAATTACTATAATATCGAAATAGATCCAAACAGGACTTGTTTTTGGTTTCATAATAGCACGTAACGCAAAACAACCAAAAGACGCGCGCCCCAACAATCTCGAACATTGTAAAGTTCTGTTACAAAAGTTGCGGAAGCAGATGTGAGAAAGCGTGCAGAACTTACGCAGTCGCGGAAGCATCAGCATGAGCATGTTGCATCACTAATAATAATATCGATGGGGTATGACCTCCACTGAAATAATCTAAATAAAATTGTTTTACCTACAAACGGGTTAATTTCTCCCACCTTCACTAGCAACTTGAATCGATTTTCTGCATTCCGGTTTTGAAGGCTAAGGGTGCTGGTAAATGGTCTCGTTTCCATCGCACCTCCCGCCAAAGGAGTAGAGTCCATCCCCATATCTTAGATGCTTGCATTGTAAGACCACGCGGGCATCTCGTTCGTTTCTTCCTCGAATTTACAAGATGTGGAATGATGTTCCTCTTGAAGTATTGCCTTTACACTATGACATGGGGTTGTTCAAAAAGCGTGTTTACAGGCTCTCAAAGGCTGGCAACGCATAGGCTGCTCATCTGATGTCGCAAATGTCAATGGGCGACGATGACCACTTCCCATGAAGTGGCTCTGCTGCTCGTTTGCCTTCCTCTTAATGTAAAAAAAGTAGAAGCACACGAGACTTGTCAACTTTATAGGGTGACGGGCGCTGTAGCAGTTCTTCTCAGATTCAAAAGTTTGAGTAGCAGTGACACTGTTATGGATAGGCGTGTTTTTTCTTTCTTTTCGGATTTCTCTCGTGTTGCTCGAAACGACACGTACACTGTCGTCCGATAACTAAAGTGCGGGTAAGTGACAAAATATTTTTTTGAGATATCATAATAAACCATAACCCAGTTTTGGAATACTCAAATTGTTTAATGATACTTCAGCTATGCATCGTTAGGGCAAGTTCCGATAAGTCGAACACTTTAACTAATTTTAACTGTTTTTAACCGACTTCAAAAAAGGAGGAGGTTCTCAATTCGACTGTATGTTTTTTTTGTATGATGTTACGCGATAACTCCGGTATTTGTGAACCGATTTTCATGATTCTTTTTTTGTTGGAAAGAGGTTACCTCCATAATGGTCCCATTTAATTTTGAAGAAAATCATCCACCTCTAAGGGTGGCTGTTCACGCATGAAGATTCATTTTTATAAATAGCGCCTAAATTTTACTAAGGAGCAATTATTTTAATGGTTGATTTTGCTATTTCTCCAATTCAAGGCGTTTTTCTCTCAATATACTTTGAGTAGTGAGAACCGATTTTTATTATTTCCAATGTCAAGTCCTGTATAGTGGCGAATTTAAGGATATTTCAATAAAACTTAGCAAATAGACGTAATTCCACGTACTTTTGAGGTCGGTTTTTTTAGTACTCTGTACTGAGATTATTAAAAAAGAATTTTGTGCTCTATCTTTTGCTGTTTAAAATGGATATTTGACTATTTGCCGCATAGCCGCGTTTTAGTTGTGGATGGCAGTACAGTTCGCCGGTTCTTGAACGTGAGTAGATAACCGCGGCCGACTGTGCCATTGTCGGGGAAGACCGGTGTTGCCATTTCAAAATAGAATATTGCTCCACTGTCTGGAACCCAAGTTACCAGGTTCATTCAAATAGAATTGAAAGTATTCAAAAACGTTTCCTCTATAATTTACACAAGACACGTCTCTCTCACTTTAACATGTCCTCTTTGCAAAAGTGCCGAAAGGCCTATGATCTAATGTTTTTATTCAAAATTGTTCATGGTGTTATAGGCCCATCTGACATCCTTCAACGTTGACGTTTCTCGCCTGCAAAATCGGAAAACATTTTAGCTCCCTATTTGTAGAAGTAACCTCGGTCAACACTGTCCACTGTATCGCATGTGCTCTTCTTACAATGGTATCCGTTTTGATTTCGATATTTTCTCTGGTTCTGTGATCTCGTCTGGGAACTCAATTAGAAAGTGTCTATTATGTTAACTATACGACAGACTTTGTTGAGTTTTTTTAAAATAATTAAATTTTTATTGAATTGATATTAATTTTTTTTTTCAACCGGATCGAAGGAATTTTTTTTTAATTGTTGGATCTTTGTATTAATAATTATAACAAACTAGTGGAGTAATTTCACAAAAAAAAAATGAATATCAATTCAATAAAAATTTAATTAATACAGTGAATAGCGACATCTCTCGCCAGGACTGGTAGCTGTAAAGGTACTAACTGGGTGATAAATCTTTCATAGATTTCTCATAGATGGCGCTACGACTAAAAAGTCGTTGAGAAACCAAATACAAAGACACGACGCAAGCACATAGAAAAACTCGTAAGGTCCTTTGGTTCATTCCGTGGCTTAGTTGGTATAGCGTCTGCCACGGTATG
>NW_020655836.1:0-21338 GCF_003589595.1 Hyposmocoma kahamanoa | reverse complement strand
GGATCGAAGGAATTTTTTCTGAGTGTTCGATCTTTGTATTAATAATTTTCTTAAAATACTTGAAATTTAGAGTTACTGTCACATATTTAATATTTTGATACTTATACAGTTGTTTTGGCGTGTTTTGCATGTTATGGTCACACCAAGTAGGAAAAATTCTTATCGTGTCACTATGTAAATGAAATACTTGTAGTTTATATCTGAATTGTGTCCAGTTTTGTGAACCGAAAAAAAAAATTCTTAACGTGAAAATGACCATAAGTCAAAGTCAAAGTTTATTCCATAGGTAAAATAAATTTACACTTGAAAACATCACATTTAAGCTACTGCTCGTTCACTACGCTGACCTCCCTGAGAAGAACGAGCAAGAAACACTAGGGATTGCTCTTTTCAAATAAACTTAAAATTACACTTTGAATCAAGTTTGTGTGGATTCTGGAACCGTGTCGTCTTTCCATACATCTTTATCTTGCACGTAATCTTCAACTTTGTAATATAACTTTTCAATCAAAATATTTTTAATGAAGTTTTTAAACTTAGGAAATGATAATCTTAATATATGCTCCGGAATCTTATTGTAAAAACGCATACAGTTCCCCATAAGAGTCGTTTATTTTGGTTGAACGAAATCGTGGTACCATGAGTTTGGACTTAGCTTCGAGCATGTAGCCACTATGAACCATAGAAATGTTACAAGAAATACTATGGCAAGAATTCTACCAACTAAGGATAATTTGTTACAGGCCAATCTGCTCGGCGATTTAATTGGCGGATCACCACCAGCTAACCAAACGACTACCCCAATCGTGTCTCCCACTCCCAGTGTTCCACTACTACCTCCCACCAAACCACTACCAACAAGTACCATACCGGATCTCATTTCTGGCGTTAAACCACCCACCGCTCAAACCATTCCACCAATACTTGGTCAACCTGTACCACCATCGGGTCAGCAACCACTAGTTCCCCCATTAGGGGCTCCACCAGTACCATTATCCCAACCGCTGATTGGTCAACCACCATTGGCGCAAAATCTCAACTCGACCATGATTGGTGGACCACCGATGATTCCAAATCAGCCATTGATTGGTGTACAACCACTAACTCAGCCATTGGTTGGAAGTCAACCTCTTATACCTGGACCAGTAACGGCAAAACCTCCTCCAGCATTAGTGAGTCCGACTACAATGATACCATCATCACAACAGAGCGTAGTAGGCTCATTGGTCAGTAGTCCCCCACAAGGAATCGCAGCCGGTTCTGTTCCCAGTCAGCCCGTAACATCGACGCCTATAACTGCCGTGAAGAGCGAGACGGTGTCTAAACCAGGTAAGATTTTTTTTTTGTATTTTTTTGTAGTAGTCAATTATGTTTGGCTACAACTTGAGTTGCTGTGGAGCTCGTTATGAAGGAGTTTGTCCAGGGAAGTACTGCCACTTTACCTATTTATGCCGCCGAGCAGTAATGTAAACATTACTGCGTTCCGGTTTTGACGGGTAAAGGTGCTGATGAAATTACAGGCACGTGGGGCTTGTCAACTTAGGTAGAATATTTTCTCCAAATTTAAATGGGACCACTACTGAGGTACCCTCTTTCAAACGAAAAAAATCATCAAAATCGCTTCACAAATGCCAGTTATCGCATAAAATTCATACAAAACGCGTACACTGCAGAGCCGAGCCGTTTTGATAACTTACTTATACGGGGACCTCATTGCAATTTAACATCTTGTGTTATACCTAGAAATACAACTGTTTCCACAAGGTTCAATATTTCGTTTCTAACTACAATGTTTGTAACCGTCTCTCTAACATTGGGTAATGTAAATTTCACACAATTTGTTTTTTTTTCTCATTAAGGAGTAGGTTATTAACAGCAAACCAATCAACTACTTTAGATATAGCATTGTTCACATCGTCGTAGGAACATTGGTGCCTTTGAACTTTAAATAACAAGGAAGTATCATCAGCAAACAATACTATCTCATGTTTTATACCCTCCATAAGGCTAGGTAAGTCATTAATATAAACTAAAAACAAAAATGGGCCTAGAATTGAACCTTGAGGGACACCCATGCTAATTGCAGACCCTGATGATCTCGTACCAATCATTAAAACTGTTACTAGTGTTATAGGTCCTTTCATAGTAAAGATCATATAGCCTTTGTCTACTTTTGTGAATTCCCACAGTCGCCCAATCACTAAATTTTAATTAATTATTGATAGTCATGATTTTGGACTTAAACACATTATCACGTTCACTTTTCACTGTTTTGAAAACTGAATTATACAATTTATTGGGATCGTTAACGTACGGAACATTTGTTAGTTTAAGCATTACGTTATTTCTATAAGCTTTAAGTCGACCATTATTTATCGGAACACATGTGATATCCTTTTTTGGCATTTTGTCAACAGTTATATTAAAAGTGGCCAATTGACCGCAGTGATCAGAAGTTAATTTATTTATAATAGATTTGTTACTAGGTACGGCGTTAGTATAAATGTTGTCTAAACAAGTGGCTGTAGTAGAAGTTATTCAAGTAGGCACCAAGAAAAGATTCACAAGATTATAACATTGGAAAAATGATATGAGCCTACTGCTAGCACTGGAATTTTCTAATAACTTAAAATTGAAGTCACCACAAACAGCAATATATTTATTTGGATTATTTAATTTGCCTAAAACTTCATCTAATCTTTTTTCAAATAGTTCGTAAGATGAATGAGGGGTCTGTACACGCTTAATATAATAAGCCGTTTAAGCTCTATGCAGGATATCTCTATAGTCCGCTCAATAGATAGCTCCACAATATCTGTACGTTCTTTAAATTTTAAATTATTTTTAATAAGAATTAAAGAGCCGCCGTGAAAAGCTTTTTCTCTGCTGAACGAACTAGTCACCTGGTGATTGTTGAATCACATGTTGTCATAGATTTCTCATAGATGGCGCTACGGCTAAAAAGTCGTTGAAAAACCAAATACAAAGATACGAAGCAAGCACATAGAAAAATTCGTGATGTTCGCTGGTTCGTTCCGTGGCTTAGTTTGTATAGCGTCTGGCCCGGTATGCTAGAAGACGTCGGTTTATCTGACCGGATCGAAGGATTTTTTTCTGAGTGTTCGATCTTTGTATTAATAATTATAACAAACTAGTGGAGTAATTTCACATAAAGATAATTGAATATTAATTCAATGAAAATTTAAATATAACAACAACATATGTTATCTCTCAAAATTATTGAGGATCTCCTCGCCCAGCGCTTGCAATGCAAACCGTTATACCATGAGGTCGTATTGACCTGGAAGCACCACGTCGCAGAAGTCCTACCTATTGATTATTATATTTTTCAGCGTCAGTGGTAACCAGCCCGATAGACATGCCCTTGGGAGTTGTGAGCCCTCCTCCTAATGTGGAATGGGGTATCCCTCAGCCTCAGAAATTGAAGTAAGTAGATATTTTCACATACACATACATGTTTATGCGATACGTGTATAATAGGCAACAGCACACATTTAAGTGCCGCCACAATGTGAATTTCAATTCGTTTGTGGTGAGACTACCGACCGAACATCTGTCGACCTTCATGAAGGAAGAATTTTGACCGAAGGGTGTCTTATATCGGCGGTTACCTGACGCCAGATTACACGTCACACGTCGCCGACAAGTGCAATTCGTGTAGATTAGTTAGAAGTAGTGTTTTATTATATTATATGTATGTTAGTCCTTAAGGTATATATAATAAGGGTCATGTGGCCTGAACTGAATAAATAACTAACCTTTCATAATAATAATAATAATAATAATAATAATTGAATGTCATTTTGATAAAACTTCCTGACAATCAATAAAAAACTTAATTACAAAAATTCGCTAGAGGGCGCCACCTGGTGTAAACAAAAGATTCATTGCTAATTTTAATAAAAATGTTAAAAATTACCAGTTTATAGTGAAAAGTGTCCCAAAATATTAGTCGGTACTGCAAATATGAACAATAAATGTTGGTGATAAAAACTGTCCTTTATAACGAAAAATAAACAGTGATAAATATTTGTACTCGTACCAAGGTAACAAATACAAATCGACGCTATAAAGCTAGCAACAATAAACGGTGGGAAGTGTTTGTGAAGTGCTTTGACAACAACAAGTGACAACTACGAGACTTAGTGCTTAAATTTTTAAATCTAAGGTTAATAACGAACATTTGTTTGAATAAACTACTAATTGACCTTTGGACCCCGAATAGAAGCACGTAGAGCACATAGAACATTATACCTAAAGGCCCATTTAGATGGAGAGAGTTTCTCGCACGCTTCGTGATGAAAACTCGTATGCGATTCTCGTAAGCAATAATCGCCATAAGATTATCGTATCATAATGTTTACATTCAGGCAAGAACTAAAATCTCGCCTACGATTATGTCATACGAGACTCGTAAGCAACTTAATCGCCTCCTCGACTGTTTACACGGAGAAATATGAAGTAAGGAGATTCTTGCTTACGAGTTTTCGACTTGTCTAAACACGATCTCGTATGACATTTTTTCAAGTTCATACGATTATCGTACAAATCGGTTCGAACCGTTTTGAATACGAGAATTGCCATTCGAGTTCTGTGATTACTGCGGTGTGACTATGGATATATCAAAATGATGCAAAAACCATTCAAATTTGAAACTGCTGATAATATTAAGTTCATTGCACTGTATAGAAATATAATTTTGATTTATCATTTTTTTTTAATTTTATAACTACTGACACAAACAAAAACTGACAATTATGATAAATTTATAGGGCGAGTGAGTGCGTGAGTGAGTGCGTGAGTGACTGAGTGAGTGCGTGCGTGCGTGCGTGCGTGCGTGCGTGCGTGCGTGCGTGTGTGAGTGGTGAGTGAGTGGTGAGTGAGTGGTGAGTGAGTGGTGAGTGAGTGAGTGAGAGAGTGAGTTAGTGAGTGGTGAGTGAGTGTATGGCGGGTGGTGAGCGAGTGAGTGAGTGAGTGAGTGAGCGAGTAGGGAGTGAGTGTATGGTGGGTGGTGATCGAGTGAGTGAGTGAGTGAGTGAGTAGGGAGTGAGTGGCGAGTGAGTGAGGAGTGTTTATTGTAAAGTACATTTACTTGAAAAGTCGTGTCGGCCATCTTGGATTTAGAAAGGAGTGCAATATTCGTTATGAGAGCACCCTAAATACTATATTGCCCACGCTATATTCGACCACAGAGGGCACTCACTCACTCACCGTTATTTGAAATTTTTTTATCGCTCTTGTTCCATTAATTCTTGTCTTAGAAAAGCAGTGATAATCAAAACACCCTCACGCGCTGCACTCGTGGTAGAAACGGCTGGCACAGAAACTCGAAATACGATTTTTGCTTTCGAGTTCTGTTTACACGGAGACGTTCAATATTGAAAGGCGAGGAGATTATCGCTCACGTGGACGGTCGATAATCGCAAATGTTTAGACGAGGAAAGTTTTTTTATATTCTTTCGATAATCGCATCTTCGAGACGAGAAACTCTCTCCATCTAAATGGGCCTTAACTATTTACCGCTACTCGACGCTAGAGGGCAACACCTGTATAACAACACCCCATCTAGCGACATCAATAAAAAATACGTCGCCAAATAGAGGTGCATAGATCTCCACACTTAGTAGTTACTAATATTGACACTAGATGACATCACCTGTAGATTACCAGAAATAATAAACCAATACTGAACAAAATCTGTGAGAATGGCACCTAGAACCAACATTAAGCAAAGCTGCACGGTTTGTAAAAAGCAAATTACAAACAGAGAATACCTTAAGTGCACTATTTGCACAAAACACTATGATGTTTTATGCTTAAAAAACCTGAGTGAACAGATGTTCAGGTTAATGACGTCTAAAACTAAAGACAAGTGGCGTTGTCCTACCTGTATGAAGTTGGAGGCAAAACGCGATACACCATCACCTTTAACGTCGCAAAGATGTACGGAACCCCAACCTACTAACTCGACTGTGACACCCCTAGATGACGCGAGCGAAATAGAGATCAATAAATATATCACAAAGGAAGATAGGGACAAGGTGACCGTGAGGAAATATGCTATAAATATATGTACTGAAAACTCCTTTCAAACATTGTCGGATGAGGAAGTAATGAGTAGCTCTTCGATAACTCTAAAAGAAAGTAATTTAAATCGCAGTTGCCCCGAACGTAAATTAAGTACAAAATATGACGTGGAAGAGAAGAACGAGATAATTAACACTCTAGAGAATAAATTAGGTAGCGCTGAGCAAGAGATAGATAATTTATTATTGGAAAATTCGGCACTTAAGAAAATTATTATGGAGTATGAACAAAAAGTACGTTGCTTAGAAGAAATATGCAAGTCCCCATCTACATCGACCAAAAAAAATAGAAATCGACTCAGCAAAACAGCTACGTTCACTTCGACACCAAAACCCTGTGTAGAGCCAATAAATGACGAAGGCCTCAACGCACTGGAGAGCCCCCCCAGAACTGAAATAACTCTGAATAACGACAAGGACATTGAAAACACTCCCAAAATACCAAATTGTATGGAATATAATGGGAACATACAGCAGAAGCCACATCGAACGCAAATTATGGAAGACTCAACAAGACACAACATACTTGTGCTCGCCGACGAGACAGGCAGACATCTACGTGGGCGGCTTCAGAGAATTCTCGGTAACAAATATCATGTAACCGCGACTATAAAACCAAACGCGACTTTAGAACAAATTGTACTAAGCAGTTTGTCAGACGGTGAAAAGTTCACAAAGAATGATTATGTGATTATATTGGCTGGCTCACATGACCATAATATAATTAAATTTCAATCTGCTTTATATAATTGTATTAGCGCATTTAAAAATACGAATGTTATATATGGGGAAATCAATCGTAACAAAAATATTAATAAATTTAAATTAAATAAATTGATTGAGACAATAAGTTTACACATGGAAAATTTGCATTTCTCAAAATTAAGTTTTTACAGTAACAGTCAATTGGACAGATCGAATTCATGCAGATGGCTTGTACTGGATATTATGTTGCTAGATTATACTATTCCTATACATTCTACCACAAATAAAAATAGTAGTAAAGACGTGAAGAGCATATCTACACAAACAGATGTTTTTTTTCGTGACTAATAGATTAAACAGTGTCCACAAAAATAAAAAACTACAAGGTTTAAATATAAAGCTTTACTACCAAAATACTCGAGGGCTTCGGACTAAACTGACAACGTTTTATAACAATATTTGCACATCCTCGGCGGATTTATGGGCAATAACTGAGAGTGGTTTAAATGAATCTATCCATGACGGGGAACTGGCCCCGCGGGGATACAGCGTAGTGCGATGCGACCGCGCGGACGGGCGCAAGCATGGGGGTGCCATGCTGGTGGGCGTGCCCACGCTGCGTCTGCAGCCGCTGCCGTTGCCCAGCGCTCCCGATGTTGACTCAGCCGTCTTTGAGGTATTGTGCGTAGATATATATAAGGAAACGAAAAGATTGTTCACTTGCTGTGTAGTATACATCCCACCACAAAGTAAAGACAGCGACTATATGAGCCTATTTTACATATTAGAACAATGTTGTATAAAATATAAAAGTTTAATTTTGATTGGTGATCTTAATATGTACTCAGCGAGCCTGGAAATGCAATGTTATTACGAATTTTTTAAAACTGTCTGCGAATTTCAACAGTATAATGAAATCACTAACAATATTAATCGTGTCTTGGACGTAGTGCTGTCAAATCTACATACATATCAGATACAGGTATGTGCAGAATTTGATCACTTGGTACCACTCGACCCGTATCACCCTCCATTGAGCGTATGTTGTACTGAAGCGAGATATGGAAATATACAGCGTCGTGAGCCATTTCCTTATGTTTCTGGTGTTGACGGACGAAACAAAAATAAATATAATAAAAAATGGAACTTCTACAAATGCAATTTCCAAATATTATATGAGTCAATAAGTGCAATTGATTGGCGCTCTCTATATAAAATAAAAAACGTAGACGAAGCAGTCCATTTATTTTACGCAAAATTGAATGAAGTGATCAGCAGTTGCACACCGCAACAACGGTCTTTAAAAAATAGAACGCGTTCTTACCCAGAGTGGTACACCGCTGAAGTTATTCAGGATATAAGAGAGAAGGCTAAATACCACAGAGCGTACAAAACAAACGGAACACAAGAAAATTATAGGTTATTTTCTTACTATAGAGCACTGGTCAAGAGAAAAATAGAAATAGCATACAAAAATTATAGAACTCGGATAGAGAACGAAATTATTAAAGACCCAAAATCTTTCTGGTCCTATATTAAAAATAAACGATCGAGTCGAGGTAAGCCGCGTGTCACAAAAAACGGTTCATTATTAGACGACTCTCAGAGTGCTAGGGCCTTTGCTGAATATTTCCATTCGATTTACGATTCCGATACCCCCTTACTTGATGCAGAAGCCGCGGCCGCAGCGGTCGGTGGAGCGGCGACGGCCGAGCGCGTTCACATCGCTTGTCTTTCTTTGCAAGACGTCCAAAAAAGCCCTAAAATGTCTCAAACCCAAAAAATCGGTGGGACCAGACGGAATACCGCCATACGTAGTCAGAGACTGCGCGTCGGTCTTAGCCCACCCCCTTCTACACTTATTTAATATTTGTCTGCGCAAGAGTGTGTACCCCGAGCAATGGAAAATTACTCGTGTTACCCCGGTACCGAAGAGTGGGACCAGCACAGACGTATCGGACTATAGACCAGTGGCTGTACTATCCACCTTCGCCAAAGTGTTCGAGTCCATACTCTACAATAAGATCTTCACGCAAATAGATCCATACTTAACAGACTCACAGCATGGATTCCGACCAGGTCGAGGTACGCACTCCAATCAATTATGCTTCATGCACTACGCGAGCACAGCTTTAGATGCACGTGTGGGTGGTCAGGTGGATGTGGCGTACTTTGATTTCCGCAAAGCTTTTGATACGGTCAATAACGACATATTGCTGGCCAAGTTAGCGTCCGCTGGATTCACAACAGCTTTGCTTAATTTTTTCTCTAGCTACTTAAGAAATCGAAAACAGTATGTAGACTATGGGGGGCACACATCAGAAGCGTTTTTGACGCCATCAGGGGTAAGTCAGGGTAGTAATTTGGGTCCATTAGAGTTCATTCTCATGATCAACGACTTGCCAAGGGTGGTGAAAAACTCGGGCTGTTTGTTGTTTGCAGATGACCTCAAGCTGTATACAGCAGTTAACAATTTAGAGGACTGCAGACGTTTACAGGAAGACGTAGATAGGGTCACCGAATGGAGCCTAAAAAACAAATTGTCCTTTAACACCAATAAGTGCAATTTAATGTCTTACACTCGAGCACATAATCCATACTTATACGAGTATAAGATTGACGGAGAGATCATGAATAGGATAAATTCAGTACGCGATTTGGGACTTCATATTTCAAAAGAGTTGACATTTCATGAGCACATCACGAAAGTTTGTAAGAAAGCGTATCGTAGTTTAGGATTTATACAGAGACAGACTAGTAGTTTTAAAAGGGTAGAGACATTAAAAATTTTATATAATGCACTTGTAAGAAGTCGACTAGAAAGTAGCTCCATAATATGGAATCCCCACGAAAATAAGTATAACCTCATGGTCGAGAAAATACAAAATAAGTTTTTAAGGCTTGCGTATTTTAGGACATATAAAGTCTATCCCAGGTTCCCTAATATGTATCCAACCGCATTTGTCCTAGGAATGGTTGGATATTATAAACTCGAGACTCGAAGGAACCTGGCTCTCGTCACGTATGTTTTTAAGGTTTATCGCGGCTTTCTGTGCAACCCGCAAATACTAGAGGCTATAGGACTCCTCGTGCCAAACATACGCCTACGCAGCTCCTTGCGACAACAGACTCTTGCACTGCCGCCGTGCAGAACAAATGTGCTGAAGCATGCGCCGCTTGTAACCGCTTTACGATTACTTAATGACATTAATAAAGAAATTGACATATTTTGTTGCTCACTGTCGAAGTTCGCAGAGGTTGCCCGAGACGTTATTTGTAAGATAGGTTAAGTGTGAGTAAATTTTTTTAGTGTTTTTAATTTGTAAGCTACTGACATTTTTAATATAATAATTTAATTTAACAAAATATGTTCAATATAGTTTTATATGATTTAGTAATAATGCCTTAATTAAAATTGTGACATGACATAATCGAATTGGACTCAGGTACTCTGTAATGATTAATGTTTATTGCACAGTGTAATGTAAATGAATAAATGAATAAATGAATAAATGAATACAATTATGACAGTAACATCTTTAGTCAGCGACTGGTAGCTGCAAAGTTACCTCTCTGGTGACGAAAAATTTTAATAGATTTCTCACAGATGGCGATACGGCAAAAAAAATCGTTACAAACCAAAAATAAAGATCTGCAACATGCACATGAAAAAATTCGAGAGATGCGTTGGTTCGTTCCGTGGCTTAGTTGGCATAGCATCTTTCACGGTTTGCCGGGAGACGTTGGTACAAATGCCGCCGGATCGAAGTTAATAAAAATGGAAGTAAATTAATTTGCTACTTATTTTTTTATTTATTTGTTAAGTACTACCACATCATATATATTACAGCATTTAAACATTCAACATAGATAGGGTATTACATCTAATATATAATGACAATTACGGTGTACATAGCATTTATTATTAAAAGGGTTAATAAAATATACTTAAATTGCAATACAATATATTTTTTTATAGTAAGTTCCTACTAAGTACTATTACGTACCCACTAAGTACTATTACGTACCTACTAAGTACTATTACGTACCTACTACATATTTGGGTTTGAGTTTGAACAAATTTAAAATTTTGCTACTCCGCGAACCCAGTGATGATTAAATCGTGCAAAATAGCTGCGCGTGTGTTGAATATTTTTTCATGCAGTTAATTATCCCACTCTCCATCAGCATAAAATTAATAAAATATATAACGCATGCACAACTACAGTCACTAGCCACCACCAAAAATGTTCGTTGACCAGGTGGGACTTGAATCCACGACCATGCTGCACCGTAACATGGATCTATCTATCTGAGCCACGGGTCCAGTTCAACATGAAAAATAATTGAATATCAATTCAATAAAAAATTAAATACAGTGAATAGCGACATCTCTAGCCGGGGCTGGTAGCTGTAAAGGTATCTAACTGGGTGACGAAATGCTTTCATAGATTTCTCTCATAGATGGCGCTACGGCTCAAAAGTCGTTGAAAACCCAAATACAAAGACACGACAACAAGCACATAGAAAAATTCGTGAGGTCCGCTGGTTCGTTCTGTGGCGTCTGACACGGTATGCTAGAAGACGTCGGTTCAAATCCGGCCGGATCGAAGGAATTTTTTCTGAGTGTTTGATCTTTAATAATTATAATATTAGCTTAATTAAGTTACTTGCTCTTCCTACTTGAGACGCGTGCTCAACGATGTAATACTTTCCATCAGATACACGCAACTGTTCAACGCTACTGACCGCACGAAGACGGGCTCTGTGTCGGGGGTGCAAGCTCGTTCCATCATGCTGCAGTCGCGTCTTCCGCAGCAGACCCTGGCGCAGATATGGGCATTGGCAGACCTTGACTCTGATGGGAAGCTGGGTACGTTAAAATACATTTTCATCACACTTGCTCGTTTTCGTTATACACTTCACCTCACTAGCTCGGAACGGCTCTTTCTCATTAGAAATCTGCGCGCAAAAGCGTTTTTCTACGCTAGCGTGGAAAAGCTTTTGAAATTCGAACTTGACGATGGACTGTGGTGCACTTTTTCTTTCGATAAAAAAAAAACATAATGACATATTCAACTACTCGATTTGTCGTACATTATTTATGTAATATAAATCCGTTGGTATATTTTATTCTTATTATTGTTGACATTAAATTGACAACGATAACTCATTTTGTTTATTAAAACTGATTTGTTATAAGTTCAACTGTTTTTCTTTCATCTACCATTTTCCTCGCTATAGTGAGGTGAAAAGTTGTGTGTTTCGCTCGGCATCAAAGTTTTTTTGCGTCTCGTGTCTTGAAACCCTCGCTACGCTCAGGATTATATTTTTGAACCACTCGCTTTACTCGTTGTTCTTAATCTTAATCTTTAATCTTAGGTTCTTTTGCTCGCTGAGGTTTCAGTACAAGCATTCGCGTGAAAAACACCTTTGCAGCCTTGCATAACAAATAGCTATTTATGGTAGAAAAATTTGAACGTATGTTTCAGATAAACTTGAAGTTATAATAAAGCTAAACATTGCAATTTAACTTTATTTTACTAATTTCCTTTTATGAATTCAAATTCTGTAATATTTTTAGAATTTGGAAGTTATTTAGTTTATATCTAATCATTGTGGCTGCATGCATCTGTGTCATCTATAGAAGAATAACTGGCAATCTCTTTAAAAAAAATAATAAGCCCGCCATTTGCAAAATCCGTAAATGTTATCTTGTGAAGCGATATTTATTCGCACAAGTAATTAATTATCGTGTATCTATTTCTACGCACATGTGAAAAGTCATTGTATGTATCTATAATCTCTCGTAAGTATTTTTTTATTTAGCGCCAATGTACACAATGTACTATTGTTTTTATTTATCGATCTGTAGCTCAGTTGGTAGAGCGGGGGCCCTAGATTGGCAAAATGGCAAAACGGACAGTTTTTTCTGGACTGCCACTAAGAGGTCCCGGGTTCGATACCCGGGCCGGGAGAAATATTTGTATGGCCCCTATTTATTTCTCTCGGGAGGTTACGTGTAATTTGTGGTTGTCTATGTGTTTGTCCATGGCACCCACGATACAGGGTTACCTTAGTGCGGGGCTATTAACGCGTGCGTAATTATTATCATTGTAATTAAAACAAGTTTTTGGCTAAATTTCTATCGGAATACAATCCCAAAACCTCCTAATCACACACACACACGCACGCACGCACGCACGTACGCACGCACGCACGCACGCCCGCACGGCCGCACGCACGCACGCACGCCCGCGCACACAATCACACATGGATTACCACACTCACCATTAAATCATATTTATTAGTACTATTTCTTTGAATAATTTTGCTATTATTATCTTTCCTCTTTTTTCTTTTTATTCTAATTGAAATAGAGTCAGGGATCTCGTTTTGTATTGTAACCTTACTTTATATTTATGTTGAAGCAAAAAAAATGAAAATAAACATAATATTATTATTATAATCAAGTGCCAATAGTGTCAACCAGTATGCCACCAAGGTCATTGCCTTAATTGGCGTAACCCTGGACCCGAGTCAAACAGCGGACGGTCTAACGCTTTCGTCTTTTTCTCAGGCTGTGAAGAATTCGTACTAGCCATGTATCTGTGCGAGAAAGCAACTCAAGGCGAAGCTCCTCCCGCTAAACTGCCTCTGGAGTTGATCCCGCCCACATTCAGGTAAGATAATACAATACGTATGTATTTATATAATTTAGTAGCAGGAGAGCTCCTTGTGAAAGAGTTCGCCCAGGGAAGTACTGCCACCTTAACTATTTCTGGCGCCAGGCAGTAATGTGAGCATTACTGCGTTCCGGTTTTGAAGGGTAAAGGTGCTGGTGAGATTACAGGTACGTGGAACTTGTCAACTTGTCTCAGGGTGACAGGCGCAGTGGCAGTGCCCCTCAGATCTTTGCGACTTAAAGTTGTGAGTGGCACTGCAACTGTTATAAACAGGCGTGTAGCTTACCACCACAAAAAAAGAGGGACAAAAGACGTTGGTCGTTTCGTTTCCGTTCTGATCGCCAACGCGGAAAGCACAACGTCATTTTCGCTCTTATTGCATGGACGTGAAGATTTTTCTGTACAGCTTGCTGCGATACCGTGTCGGGACGTGTGATGACTCCCTAATTATAATGTTCCAGGCGTGACTCGGTGACGTCACTGACTTCGACGGGCAGCAACAAATCTTACGAGGAGAGGCGTCGCGAGAACATGGCCCGTGGACAGGCGGAGCTGGAGAGACGAAGGTCGCAGTTAGCCGACGCCCAGTTAAAGGAAAAGGTAATAGGTGGAACGTTTATTGTCTTACTTAACACGCACTTTCTCATAATGTCGCGCACACACATTCACATACATACGTTCCCACACTCTCATATACAGTCACGCTCACATTCAGTCTCAGACACTCACGCGCGCTCACACAATTTCACACTCACACTCAGTCTCAGACACTCACACGCTCTCACACAATCTCACTGACACAATCTCACACACGCTCACTCACACACATGCGCTGACACACGCTCACAGTCTCACACGCTCTCACACACATGCTCACAGTCTCACACGCTCTCACACACATGCTCACCCACACTCACACACGCTCACACAACTCTAGGTCTTAACTCAGCGGGAGAGCAGTTGCTGCTCTATTCAGAGGTCCACGGTTCGAATCCTATGGTGGCATGAACCTATAGCTTAAATTTCGAAATTACGTTCACTTGTGGATGTTCCTATATGAGGAAGAAGACTAGCAGCAGCCCTTGGGTCAGCGGGGCTCACCCCATGCCTAGCAGTGGGACGTATAATGGGGTGATGATATCGACTAATACCTAATTTATATTTAACTTATGTAATTAATGTACTGACTTTTATAACCGACTTAAAAAGGGAGGTGTTCTCATTAGACTGTATTATTTTTTTGTGTGAATTTGATGATTCTCTTTTGTTGGAAAGAGGATACCTCATTACTGGTCCCATTTAAATCAGAAAACATTCCACCTCTAAGGGTGGCAAACTAAGGGATCCGGTTTCTTTTATAAAAAAGTTATATAGTCTGTTCCAATTCATTTTGAACAAAAAGTGAACAAACCTGTTTGGTTAAAATTCTAAAGCAATCACTCAATAAATCGAGTAAGTAACAGTCACGAATATTTCGACTTGATATATCATTACTTTTTCCAACGATATTCATTTGAAAAGCATCGTGAAATCGAATTTGAAAAATGGTAGTCCAAAAGTGAGGTTATTATTCATCTATACTTCTATGACTTGCCTATGGGTGCAAAGTGCTGTTCGAAAAAAACATTCGGTTCAATCAATTAAAGTTTAGTAATCGATTATTACATCGAACATTTCAATCGCAATCGAACGAGTGTCCAAGTGTAAGGATTTGAAGGATTTAAATTGAAATTTTAAATATGCTTATATAGGTTATGTAAGGAAACCCGCTATAGTCCATCTGTTTAGGTACTTAAATAAATGTAAACAATCTTGAGATGTCTATTTAATGAAATATACATTTATAAAATGATTTTCCCTTACCTTCAAATATAAAATACAAATACTTAGCTTCATATGAAATTGCGTGTCTATTTTTATACCTATTGATTTGTAAAGCATGTGTTTCAATAAAAAGATGTATCAAGATTGTTTACATTTATTTAAGTACCTAAACAAATGGACTATAGTATCACTCAATTGAACAAATCGATTCATTCAATTATTTAATCGATGAGTAGTTGGCGTTGCAATTGGCCACCACTAAACCGTCTATGGTCGGGTCAGTGACTTGTTTGTTTACTTTTTGTTCAAAATGGATTGAAAGTATAGTTATTTTTCAAATAAAATGTAATCAATTTATCATTTCTTCTATGCATCCTAGGAAGCTGAGGTAAACAAACACCTTGTATATTTTATAGTTTTCTTTTTACTTATTTATTACAGACATTTTAGTCGATATAGAATGCAAATTACAATAGTAAAAAATTACTGAAAATGCACTTGACTTACATTAATAATGTATAAAACTTTTAAAATTTCATTTAGTTACATTTTAATGCTTACGTTATACTATTAAAAACATTTTTAATAGAAAGGTCAACAGAAAAATTCCTTCGATTCGGCCGGATTCGAACCAGCGCCTTCACCATACCGTAGTTAACGCTCTCGCAACTGAACTACGGAACGACCGAGCAGACCTTACGAACTTTTCTATCTTCTTGTTACAGATCTTTGTTCTTGGTATTCTATCATCTGTGAGAAATCTAGTCTATAGGAAAAATAGTTTCATTTCCTATGTGTAACAATCACGAAAACCTATGAACTCGATAGTCTAGTCTAATTATAACAAATTATTTATTGAGATTTTCGTATCTGATGAAAAATTCTTCAAAAATGACTTTTAAATTAAATTTAATTCGCACTGATCCCTTTGCAATGGCGGTAAAAACTTATAATAAAATACCAGAACATATAAAGACTGAAAAATTTAAACATTTAAGAATTTTTACTATTAAAAGGCTTCTATTCGTTGCAAGAGTTGTTAAAATAAAAGCTTTTAATATATTTCATAATGAACAAAGGAATTAACTGGAAATATAATAAATAATAAATATTGAATTTAATATTAGTGTCATTCGAATACGAAAATTAGTAAAAAAAAAAAGGTTATTAATTTGACATTCGAATGTCAGGATTAGCGATTACTAACGAGTCGAATGTTGAATTAATTCTCAATCGCGCATCGCTAAGTGACATCTGGTGAGAGATTTTTGATTAACCTTCTCTTGGCTCAGTTGGTTAGAGCAATGCTGCGGTGCAGCATGGTTGTGGGTACAAGTCCCACTGGATCAACAAAAAATTTCTGATTATAACAAATTAGTGGAGTAATTTCACAAAAAATAATTGAATATCATGCTGGTGATACATCCTGTAGTATGTGTATCGTTAGCTGTAAAGTTACTTAACTGGGTGACGAAATACTTTCATAGATTTCTCTAAAATGGCGCTACGGCTAAGAGGTCGTTGAAAAACCAAATACAAAGATCCAACAACAAGCACATAGAAAAATTCGTGATGTCCACTGGTTCGTTCCGTGGCTTAGTTGGTATAGCGTCTAGCACGGTATGCTAGAAGACGTTGGATCGAATCCGGCCGGATCGAAGGAATTTTTGTGTTTGCGTAACCTTTGTATTAATAATTATAAAAAAATAGTGAGGAAAATTAAAAAAATAATAATATGGTTAATCGTAGTAATATTCAATGAACTTTATATTACAACCTTATAATAACTGCCTCCGTGGCCGAACGGTTACCATGCCGGACTGCCACGCAGAGGTCCCAGGTCGATTCCCGAGCCGGGAGAAATAGTTGTATGGCCTACATATTATTTCTCTCGTGAGTTTGGGTGTAATTGAGTCTATGTGTGTGTACATGGCACCCGCGACACAGGGTTTCCCTAGTGCGGGGCTATGTTGAGTGTGTGCGTTTAAAAAAAATGTTATTGGGTTGAACATTTGACAGGCTGAGAGAGAACGCAAAGAGCGAGAAGAAGCCGATAAAAGAGAGAAACTTCGACTCGAAGCGCAGAAGAGAGAGCAGGAGGAGCTGGCCCGAAAACAAAAGGAGGAACTGGTATGTAATAATTTTTTTTTATGATATAAAGTAACGGGACAGACAAGTCACGCGCCTGATTATAAGAAGCACTACCATTGTGCCAGTCGCCCTGAGACATAAGTTGACAAGTCCCACATGCCTGTAATTTCACTAGCTTCAAAATCGGAACGCAGTAGTGACCACATTACTGCATGGCAGCAGAAATAGGTAAGGTACATTTAGTAGCAGCTGCCTGCTACTAAATGTAAAATATCTATTACAGCCGCTAAGCAGTAATGTTTGACTCTAAAAAACACCCAGAGGCATCTTGAGGGCTTCGAGATGTGGTGTTACCGTAGAATGCTACGCATTAGCAAGGTCACAATGTGACAGTTCTTCAGCGCGTTGGAAGGGACCGAGAACTCTTGCAGACCGTCAAGAAAAGGAAAGTTGCGTATCTTGGACACGTTCTACGATATGAAACGTACCGACCTCTCCAACTGATAGATAATTATGGGCAAGATCGAGAATAAACGACGTTTTGGAAGAAGGAAGAAGTCGTGAGCAACATCCGGGAATTGACGAATATTGCCAGCGTAGAACATCTGTTTCGCTTGGCTCAGGACAGGGAAGAGTTCTTCAAGCTGACGACTACATGATGATGATGAAGCAGTAATTTGAGTATTACTGCGTTTCGGCTTTGAATGGTGCTGGTGAAAGTACATGCTCATGGGACTTGTCAACTTAAGTCTCAAGGTGACAGGCGCAGTGGCAGTGATCTGTGTGCCCCTCAGATCTTTGCGATGGAAACCTCTGAGGGACACTGCAACTGTTATGGACAGGCGTGTCACTTACCACCAGGCGCACGACTTGATCGTCCCGTCACTTGATATGATAAAGACAGTATTGTGGCTGTACGTCCCTGGACGCACTCTTTCACAAGAAACGAAAGGAAAATAAAATCATCATACTCGTAAATAATATGATTGCATGGTGGCTAACTCGATTCTAATGCCCCAAATAAAACCCTCGGCCTTTTTTTCTTTCTATTATGGACATGGTCTGTTAGGGTTTTTTTTTATTTGTAGCACGACATACCTATGTTCAGCAGTGGACGTCTTTTGGCTAAGATGATGGTGATGATGAGGATACCTCTTTACATAGGTCAGGTTCAACTTCAAGCAAGGAGGTTACTTAAGTTCAAAATTAAAACATTCGCTTAAAATGTTACACAGAAATTTATTGTAATTCAGTCACATACTGCTCCAATTCTTATTATTAAGAATTTCTTATAATTGATTTTAATTATTTTCCGTATAAAAATTAAGTTTTTTTTTTTACAATTACAAAACTTAAATTATGTGAAAATATAGGAAATGAAACTATTTTTCCGGATTTAAATCGCGTATATTTGTTTTTTTTCAAACAAACCGACGTTTCGGGCCCTTTACAGGTCCCATGGTCACGGTTGACTGAGGTGGTACAGTCTTCAACCAGTTATGTCTAATATTAATGCAAACCACCCTATTTTTTCACTATAGTTACAATAGTTATTAATTAAATACCTTATTTTTAATTTTACAAAGAAAACATTCCAATTTACGCTACATTACTTTTTACAAATTATTTTATTGAATGAATTTTTATTATGTTTAATTTATTATTAAATCCGGAATTTAAATCCGGAAAAATAGTTTCATTTCCTATGTGTAACAATCGCGAAAACCTAAGAACTCGATATGTGAAAATAATTTAAAATTCTTTAAAATCTTAAAAGTTTACTTTTGTATTTTAAGGAAAAACGCGAAGCGGCTAGAAAAGAGATGGAGCGACAGTGTCAACTCGAGTGGGAGAAGAAAAGGTAATATTCGCTGTAACTCCATTTTCTAAAACTCAGACATACCAAAAAGTTTGGTGGTTTACATAAGAAGACTGCATGTACAATAAGTACTGTTTATTTAACGTACCAGACAACCTTACCAACTACCTGGTCTCTTAAACTAAAGTATTTCCTGTTCTATGAGTGTGAGGACACTCAGACCAGAAAAGCTTATTTCCCAAATTGATCATACCGGAAATGGAACCTAGAACCGCCTTAGATAATTGAGGTCAAACGTCACCCACCGCATTTATTTAATTAAATATCACCCATCATGTCCTCTACGAACAAAAAAACAGCAATTGTATATTTTTGCGCCTGCATATGAGTAGAATTGTGAGAAAAGAAAAATCGACTCTTCTATAAAGTATCGTATGTCGAAATTGCCAAGTTCACAGGGGAGCATTTCAAAGCCTATATCCTCATTTCTGTAAATTCAAAAATTTACATAACATGTGACTTTAGCATATCTCAGTTTTATCATACGTTACTCAAATATAGCATTATAAAATCCTAGATATCGGTTAGACGGACAATATTTTATACTGTCACCTGACCCGCCCAGTCTCACTTTAGTTTACCTGCTTGTTGACCCACTACAAAATTATAAAATAAATTGTGGTTGTTCATCTAACCGATATGTAGGATTTTATAATACTCTATGTGAGTAACGAGCTTTGCCAAATAAAACCGAGAACTGCTAAAGTCACGTGTTATGCTTACATCAGTGAATTCAGAACTTTAAAAGGCTCCCCTGTAAACTTGGCAATTTCGACCTACGATACTTTACGTAGAAGTAAAACAATTAAAAAAAACTCTGTAAAACAATTGCGCGCGCAAACGCGCAGAATATATCCGATATCCCTATCGTTTGGCCCGACATATACTCACTAGTACATGTTTTCAATGGAATTGCTATATATAATGTATTACCTGACGATATAAAAATGTTACCTACGTCTAGATTTAAGAAAATACTATTTGAATTGCTTGTGACAAATTGTTTTTATAATCTAAATGAGATTTTGACATTTAAATTTTGAAGCCTGCGACCCTCTACATATTTATTACTTTGACATGCTCCTCTTTTTTATTAAATCACAATTTTTCTTTAATTATATTATTTAATGAACAAAATTTAATTTTATAATGTAATACAATGTATAATATTTGCTATTAACATTTGTATGCCAGTTACTGGCGCAACACCCTGAACCATAAGTGTAATTTTAAAAATGTAAACTGTATTTACCGTGTATGCTTACAAATCAATATATCTCTGTCTCTAGAACTGTGCAAAAAGAAAATTATTTACGCGCAAGAAAAATATTTGTGGGACCAAATGTGCTGAAGTGTTAAAAAAAAAAGAAAGCCTTCTGCGCTTAGGTAGGGAACCAATATTCCACCTAGTTATTATAATCTAACTTACCATTAATGTTCATTTCCACCAGAACTCGTGAACTCGAAGCTATGCGCACAGAAGAACAGACCAAAGTGCTGAGTCTTAAAGCCAAGAACCAATCGATCTCAGCTGAACTCAGCACAGTAACACTCCGCGCCTCCAACTTGGCCAAGGACATACGCGAGACCAGGACTGCTGTCGCGGCCGCTAAGTGCACCATTGACGGCATGAGGTACGTCTAGTGTTGGGTCATGGAAAAATTTCCGTTTTGAAAAAATCATATTTTTCCGGATATTTTTCTAACATTGCTTGCACACGGCGACTTCGCTTTCGTGAGACGCGCTGTTGATAAGCTGAAACCGTCGAGTATATAACCAGAAATTTTCGAAATGACGGGTGTCGTCAATTGTTTCCCTTCAAATCGACCAGTTAACTTGAGCTTTGCTATAATGGACGAAAACTGAAAAATTACATATTTGCTATTTAAATACCGATGTAATGTGATTCCGTTTGTTTTGTAATTAGATGTTTTGCTGTTTTTGCCCACAATACGGAATGGAACAGCACGCCATTGTTAGACATATTACCTTTATTACAATAAATACAGAATATTTTTGGAATATACGGAGACGTACACACAGGTC
>NW_020655835.1:19613-35373 GCF_003589595.1 Hyposmocoma kahamanoa | reverse complement strand
CCATGGATGTACATTTCACTTAGACATGGGTCCCAATGAGCAACAAATTATTTTATTACTTATAAGCCCTTGTAAAAATAACTGCCGGTTATTGACCTACTGACGAATTGTAGCTTGATTTTCAAGTCGTTCATGTGAATTGATTTAAACAATAAAAATATTTCCAAATCCATAGTTATTGGATAGTACATGTTATAATAGACAATATTTCATTTATTTATTTACTTGTTGCATTGTCACACCTGTTATGTATCCAGATATGCGAACAACTGTAACATCAGGTCAAGACACTTGCATTCGCAGCAGTAACATGCGCCTCGTGCATTACAACGTGGCTGAATTATAAGTTACTTTTCGGCCCAACGTTCCTAACATCGGAAGTAGTCTAAATTCCTTTAGTTAATAAATTTATTGCGGGTGTTTAATATAACTATTATCTTATATCACTGCGGCCACTCTGTTATTCACTTATATTATTTGAGGTACAGCGGCTTGTTAATGTGGATGTGATACTCTGTTAAGGCACAGCAAAGTGATGAGGACTCTTATCTCATTATTAAAGTAATAAAAAATATGATAATGTTAAATAAATCATTTCCATAATATCGTATATCGTATCGTACCTTTTTTCAATACGTATATATAAATTATTGTTGCAACAATTGTGCTACAAGCACAAATGTGAAAAGAAGGACATTATCACGCAATCACTGGTGATTACGGACATTGTAAAGTCAATGTAGAGAAACAGTTGCTACGAAAACCTTTATTATTCCAAATATTCGCATTCGATGAAAAAACAATGAACCGTAACCTCGACTAAATTAAATCTATTATATTTAATGATAAGTAACAAAAATAGGAAATGTAAAGGTGGTGCTACAAAAAAATAAATTTAAACTATTCGGAAAGGCAAAAATTTTTTGGTATATACATAGCGTATATTTATTTTTTCACACAAACCAACCGTCAACCGTGACCATGCGGCCTTTAAAGATCCCGAAACGGTTGTTTGAAAAAATATATACACGTGATATAGTGCCATTTTCCACTAAGCGACTAGTCGCGAGCGACTGCAGTCGTACAGGCAAATTTTACTTAAAAGTCGCGGCCGCTATAATGACTTCAATAAATTTTTAATAAATAATAGTCTACGCCGCCAGCCGCCCACGATTAGCCGCTTAATGGAAAATGCGTGTTAGTTCCGAATAAATGGTTACAATTTCAAATTAACAATCGCGAAAACTTTAAATAAAGTATGTTTATAATACAAGTTCAGTGCATTCCAGTGGTTTTTGACCCTCGTACATCCACAGAGCAACGGTGAAAAGATTTCGACTCACGTTTTCTTAAATATCCGGCCGCGCGCCCGCCCGAGGCTGCCCACGAGGCGGCTGTACGTAAGCCGAGAACGTGAGAGCGCCTCGCTTATTCGTAAATAAAATTAAAAAAATAAATTATCGTTTACTATGTAAAAAATATATTATGTACGGTACGACTGTTTTTTTTTAATATATCTCGGCAACCTTCGTGAGTCGTCGGATTTCTATCATTTGCCCTTTACACTTATTGCAGGTCGGACGCATTGAATCTACTTGGAAGAGTACAGAGTTACTTGAACATTAACAACTTCGCAGGACTGTAAAAATGGTTAACCAATAGTTAAGCCTTTTGATTAAGCGTACATTTTTAACAACAAAAAGCGTATAATTATAGCCCGTTGACATAATACAAAATAATTGACAAACGAGAGAAAGGAAATTACATTTAAAGTGTTGTATTGAAGACCTTTACTCAGTGTTGGTGGAAAACGATAAAAAATAACGTATAGAGCATGTAGTTTAATTTTTCTGTAGACAATTTACACGGGTTACTTTGCAGTCAGCACCAAGTTTTCTAAATTACTTCTTGTCTGGGCGTGCGCCCCGAAGTTCACGTGTTGTTGGTACTCATAGCAGACGGAATTCCTTAGTTTGAGCCCAGATAATCTGTGAGTCTACTAAAAACTTATTAAAGTCCAAGCTTAGAAGCAATCCGAATTTTACCGAAATATATTCACCGAATATAACCACACACTCACCGGACTATATTCTGTTAAGCGTAAGAATGTTCGTTAATCACTAAATTAATTGTCTACTTATGTGCAAAGTAACCAAAGCTAAAATGTGCGTTTGTAAAACCGTACACGATAAAATAAATACGACATTAACTTTTTCTCTTTATTTGATCTAAATGAACTGACAAGCGGGAATATCAATCAAATAAACATATTAAAATTAGGTAAGTTAACAATCCAATCGTCAACTTTCGTAAAAACTGAACCCCTCCAGTACTTGGTGCTTTAGACAATAGTACTGTGGAGCAGCTAGATGACGGCACCGCTATTCTAAGATCACTAGTTCTACCTATAGGAAGATGGATAAAAGTAATGAGTGAAGTAAGTAATGTTACCTGTCGTTTCGTTCGGGCGGCTTGGTGTCGCGGCCGAGGATAATGCGCATGTGCGTGTCGCGGTTGAAGTGCGTGTCCGTCGCAGCGGGTGCGGCCGACAGGCTAGGCGGCTGCGAGCCTATCGAATCACAAATAAACCTTCTATATATTTTTTTATAATATCAAGTGACGGCACGAACAAGTCGTGCGCCTGGTGGTAAGCGACACGCCTGTCCATAACAGTTGCAGTGCTACTCAGAGCTTTAAATCGCAAAGATCTGAGGGCACTGCCACAGCGCCCGACACCCTGAGACGTAAGTTGACAAATCCCACGTGTCTGAACGCAGTAATTCTAACATTACTGCTTGGCGGCAGAAACAGGTAAGTAATTTACTGGACGAACTCCAATTTAACGGTACTATTTCAAGATCTCACTTTTTTGTTCCCCTAAATGCGCCACCGGTGTGTGTAGTTAATTTCTCTATGAAGCGGACTTACCAAATGCCACATTAGGCTGAGTGGGACTACAGACGTCGCTGATGGGGCTGCGCGGTGGGGACGCATAGAGCGGACTAGCGTTGTCCCTTTCCCTCCCCGCGCCGTGGCGCTCCTCGCGTCTTCTGTCTCGCTCGCGCGCGTAGCCGCGGAGGTCCGTGTCCCGTTCGTTGACCACGTAGCTTCTGTTGTATATAAGTATCACTTACAGATGCGACCAAATTATTTATGACATAAGTAGTGTCGGTTATGTCTATGCAATGATCCAAAGTGTTTGTAGAAACTTGGTTGATATAATTATACTCTGTCCAACCATTTATTAACTTCTGAAAAATGAATTGCCTCTGAAGTTCCGTGATTATTGACATACAACCACAGACAAAAATGCAATACTTCCTGGACTCTTTTATTTTATAATTTTAGTGAAGCGACATGCTCTTTAAAAATTCATGTGGTTTGCTATAAAGATTATAGAAGACGTCGATTTTTATCAAACTGTTCGATCTTTGTATTAATAATTACGAGTATAACAAACACGTTACGTTGTTGATTGTTCTTAACACGAGCTCACCGCAAACCCGTCTTGAATACGACACGCATAGACGTAGTTACCTCAGTTTGGAGTCCTGTTGAACAGCGTGATGTTCGGGAATGACGCTGTCCCTGTCTTTGTCCCTCCTGCCACGGCCTACACGCGCCACTTGCTGCGCAAACGAGAGCGACAAATTCGCGCGGTTCGCCTGGCAAACAAACACATATTTACAAAATAAAGCTTTAAATCGCTAAGACAGGGGAATTGGTTAGGTTTTCATTTGGTTGGGTGTAATACAGGTAATAGATGTTTATATAATGAGCATTTATACACCCATATCTATCTAGCAATAAGGCCTGTTGTACCCTGCCGTCTGTCCTTTGTTTGCTGTTGTATGCAACAGTCAGACGGTCCTCCTGATGAAAAGTCACAAACACCGACATTTACAATGGGACGTAAACCTTAATATCGTCAATCAGAGGCAGTTGTACTGTACTTACTTTTTCATGCGAGTGTGTCAGATCGTTTTGGTCGGCGTGGTCGTGTGACCGACCCGAGCCGCCGGTTAAGTTCGACGACGATTTTGTTGAGTTAGAGCTGTGCACGCTTCGGCGTTTGTATTCGGGTGAGCCTAGACAAGAACAAAAAAATATTACATATTATAATACTAGCTAGTGCCCGTAATTTCGTCTACGTAAAATAATGAAGTATTTCGAGTAGCCTCTTTTTTTAATATATCAAGTGACGGGACGAACATGTCATGCTCCTGACGGTAAGCTACACGCCAGTCCATAGCAGTTGATGTGTCACTCAGAGCTTTAAATCGCAAAGATTTGATGGGCACAGCCACTGCGTCCGTCACCCTGAGACATAAACTGACAATCCCCATGTGCCTGTAATTTCACGAGCACCCTTCAAAAACGGAACGCAGTAATGGTTACATTACTGCTTGGCGATAGAAACAGGTAACTAGGTACTAAGTTTTTAAGTCTAACATTTTTACTAACATTTTTAAGTCTTTTGGGGAAGCGGGACAAGAAGCTTAAAAGCGGGACTTATGGTCACGTTAGTCATTGATCATGTATAAAATAATAATCTTAGTACAGAGTACTAAAAAAACCGACCTCAAAAGTACGTGGAATTACGTCTATTTGCTAAGTTACTATACAGGACTTGACACTGGAGATAATAAAAATCGGTTCTCACTACTCAAAAGTATATTGAGAGAAAAACGTCTTGAATTGCATATAAAAATGAATCTTCATGCATGAACAGCCACCCTTAGAGGTGGATGATTTTCTTCAAAATGACCACTATGGAAGTACCCCTTTTCCAACAAAAAAAGAATCATGAAAATCGGTTCACAAATACCGGCGTTATCGCGTAACATACATACAAAAAAAAAGAATGTACGAGTGATACCGTACATTTTTTATGATTTACATTTTGTTATTTTGATATGCACAAGTAAATCCGCACGATATCATATGTATTCGATTTATGCTTACTGCAACACCACGGTGATAGATGTATATTTTGCAATAAATGAGTGTTATTATTGTGTCGTTCGGACACGGTCGTTTTATTTACATTATTTAATAGTACTCCAATCATTTGCATTGCAATTAGCACCTCTCTATCTCCTTGCATCGTCCTACTTGCATTTACATACATCCTGCAGTGCAACGTGTTAACGGCACAAAGAACATACAGTCGAATTGAGAACCTCCTCCTTCTTTGAAGTCGGTTAATGAAGTAATAAAAGTAGAAGGCGGAGTCTGACCAGTCCTGTTGGGCCGGACTGCGTCGTCGAGGGGCGCCGCGGGCGCAGAGGGCACGGCGGGCGCAAGCGCGTCGCCCGACACGCGCTCCAGCAGGCGGCAGATGCCCGCGTGGCCGGCGCGCCACGCCACCTTGCCCGGCGTGCGCCCTGCAACCACACTTCCGTCAAGCCTCGGTACGGTGTGCTTGCCATAGGGGGCCTCGCTCATCATTAGAATAAGCTGTGTTCGTGTAATAAGACCGAAAACGACGATCTAATTGCAATGGACATGAACAACATAATATAGTGTATTATCCCAACACAAGTAACAGATTAATTTTTTATTCAATTGATATTCAATTATTTTTTGTGAAATTACTCCACTAGTTTATTACAGTTAATAGCGATATCTCTAGCCAGGGCTGGTAGCTATAAAAAGTGCCTAACTGGTTGAGGAAATACTTTCACATATTTCTCAATGATGGCGCCACAAAGTCGTTGAAAAACCTAATACAAAGTCAAAGTCAAAGATTATTTATTCCATAGGTAAAATAAATTTACACTTGAAATCGTCACATTTAAGCTACAGCTCGTTCACTACGCTGACCTCCCTGAGAAGAACGAGCAAGAAACTCTAGGGATTGCTCGTTTCAAATGAACTTAAATGCTGTGGAGTACACTTTGAATCAAATTTGTGTGGATTCTGGAGCCGTGTCGTCTTTCCATACATCTTTATCTAACACGTAGTCTTCAATTTTGTAATATGATTTTTTCGATCAAAATATTTTTAATGTAGTTTTTAAACTTAGGAAATGATAAACTTAATATATGTCCGGAATCTTATTGTAAAAACGATCCGACAACAAGCACATAGAGAAATTCGTGAGGTCCGCCGGTTCTTTCCGTAGATTAATTGGCATAGCGTCTGGAACGATTTGTAGAAAACGTCGGTTCGAATTGACAATCTTTGCATAAATAATTATAACTAGGGACACATCTAAGATAAAACAAATACTAACAATATTAAGTTCATAAAACATCAATTGTGAGAGTCTGGCGACCGTACTAAGCAATTAAACCTATGTTACAATTCACCAGGCCCTCCCCTTTCAGACTAGTCAAAACAAATAAACTATTAAGCAGTTAAAGAATATTGTTCTGTTGTTAGAACTATTTTAAAGCTAAAAATATGATACGAAGCTCTTCCTGACCAGCTTAAACCGATAAATAAGTGTGGTGGCTTCCGTACAAAAAGCGGAAACGCGTTCACACAATCGCATTTTTATTTATTTCATACAACTACACAGCATTACAGCAAAATACGAAGGCACTGTTAAAATAATAAATAGACAATTTGTATTAATTATTCACAGAGACAGACGTTCATCCATCCTCTCACAAAGCTTCAAACATTCATCACACACACCACCCATTCACTTGCAAAAACATCAAAGTCTGGTGCAGTACGAGAAGCATGCATTGACGGAACATTCCGTTTACGGCTTTAGACACTGTACTTTACAGAATATGAACGACAAAGGAATGCTTACAGCTTTCTATTTACGAAATATGTTGTCTTGGTGAGTCAATATTTAAATTTGAAAAAAAAAGTTATAACCACAATGAAATATTCCTATAGTCTGTCTTTTTTGAAGATGGAGTCAAATGAATGTTCATTGTACAAAAGTGTTGATCGCTTGCAAGCAGCTAGTGATTGCAGTCGATACATATTCTATCGACTATCGACTGAAGGTTGGACAAGCATATGCAATAAATAGCCGAGCTCGTCTCATGTGAATCATCATCGGCCTATTATTCGTCCAAAACTAAGCACAAATTCATTAGAATTGTCAAATTTTGTAAGTTCATACGTAGATACTGCATTTACAACTAGTATAAGGACACGTTTGTGCGCGCGGCCACTCTACGAGCCATGATACACTCACTATGCATGCACACCGTGGCGACAGATCTAGGCCTACGGTCAGTTCGCGCGTCCGCGACCAAACGTTTATACGTGTTGTGTGTAGTCCCGCCTGCCGCGCTTCGACCGCGCGACTTTCGATATTACCACACATGATTGTGTTATGAATAAACTAAGTGTGTATTTGATTGTCGGTGTTTTATTGTGATTCGTAATTTCTCTAATATTAGGTCAATTAAAAATACAAAAAGGAGACATATTATTTTAAACATTTCATTTCAATGCAAATAGATAATCTAGATAATCAAACCCGCCCGTTCTTGTTAAAGTGTATATTAATAAAAATTGCTTTCGATACTAGTAACCAACTGTCAAAATAAGAATAAAGAAGGCCATAACGCAGTTAGTAATCATTAGAACGTCGTGACATTCAGAGACATTCAGACGTCATTGGCAAAACTGAATCTACTTTCACAATCTATCGATAAAACTGTGGACTACAATTACACGACAACTTAAAATTTTATGAAAACTGGCAACCATGCAAATGCATTGTAGTCCGTCTTCAAAAAGAAAGTGCCTATACACCTTGGCCTTGAGATGGTCAAAGTCAGATTTGTCGTTCATGTATATTTCTAAATCAAATTGTTTAACGTCCTAGCGTTTCCAATGAATGCAGCCTTTTGATAAAACACCTAATTGACGTTCAGGAGTTCCAAATGTAGACATACCACAATGATCTGCTTGTAACGGATCGGCACCATGTTGTAATAACCACAGAACGCATTCCTCGTGCCCCTCCTGCGCCGCTATACCTGTTAAAAAAAATCATAAATAAAGTAAGACAACAATTTATAGTTTCAGGCGTTGCTTTCAGGAAATTCGTGTTATAAAAATGGAAATATATTACTTTTTCACTCCGCGAATCTAGCGGAGGTTGAATGGTGCAAAATAACCGCGATAGTGTTGAATATATTTTTCGTGTAGTTAATTTTCCCACCGCATAAAATTTATAAAATAAAAAACATAAATGCAATTACAATCACAAGCACAACCATCAAAAACATATTCGACACTTATTTCGCTTATCTTAGAAGTCGTTGATTGTTTGACGTTCGGCCGAAAAAAATCTGTTACGCGTTTGCTAGCTTCACTGTTTTCGTGGAGTAGCAGTCATTTACTTTTATTTTTATTAAGTAAGACAAAAGTCTTTTAAAGAATTGGTATTTTACAATTAAAACAGAGGTACACGTATTTGATTAAATAACAGATAAAGCGTTTATGCGTTTACGTGATTGTGAACAAGGCGACGGGTACAGAAAGTCATACTTTTAAATTAAATCCTGTTCGCAAAATGACGTAAAGTATAATTTTGAGCGAAAAATGGTGACATGTTGCATATTGTTAGAGGATCTGACCATCCGGATCCGGATCGAACATTTCGTACGCGAAACGCCTGTTCGTAACAGTTGTATAGTGCTTTACAGAGCTTTAAATCGTAAGGATCTTAGGGGCACTGCCACTGCGCTCGTCACCCTGATTCATAAGTTGACAAGTCCCTTGCGCCTGTAATTTCACCATAATGCTCACACACCGAGTTTATAACCAGAAATAGATACGAAATGCCATTTAATTTGTTTGAAAACTATTCTGCCAAATCATTCCGGTCACAACTGCGCTCCGATTGGCCAGCCCGATTTGAAACAATTGACGGGTTTCGTCAATTGTTTCACTTCAAATCGACTAGTTTAACTTGAGTTTTGCTGTAATGGACAATAATTGCAAAATTACATATTTAATATTTATCTTTATTGCAATAAATACAGACTATTTTTGGAATATACGGAGACGTATACACAGGTCAGTTGTTGGCGCTGTATTATTTCTGCTTTCTAATTTGTGATTGCAAACGAGAGTTGATATTTAAAAGTGATATAAAGCCCATTTGCCTGACGAGTTGCCACGAATGGATGGACCTTAATTCGTTTCTATTTCTGGTTATATACTCGATGTGCTCACATGAGTGCTTGGCGGCAGAAACAGGTAAGATGACAGTACTGCCGTCCGCTCTAACTAAAATGAGGCTAAGTAATAAAATATTTTTTTGAGATATCATGAAAAACCATAACCTAGTTTTTGAATAATGAAATTGGTTAATGATGTTTCAGCTATGCATAGTTAGGACAAGTAAGTCGAATACGTTAACTAATTTAACTGTTTGTACAAGAGAATTTTGTGCTAAATTTTTTACTATTTAAAACAGATGTTTTGACCCCTCCTACGTAAAGTATCGTATGTCGAAATTGCCAAGTTTACAAAAGAGCGTTTTAAAGTTCTGAATTCACTGAAATGAGCACAACACGTGACTTTAGCATTTCTCAGTTTTATTCGGCAAAGCTCGTTACACACATAGAGTATTATAAAATCCTAGATATCGGTTAGATGGTCTATTAGATGATCACTCTTTCACAAGGTCTTCTGCTCCTAGAATGCGAGCAGCGGAGCAACGGACCAGGCACTGACCAAGTGGCGTGGCGCCCTGCGTGCAGACGGCGGCCGCGTCGGCGCCGTGCTTCAGCAGCGCGCGCAGCACGGCCGCGCGCCCGCGCCACGCAGCCGCGTGCAGCGCCGTGCGCAGGCAGCGGTCGCGCCCGTCCACTAGCGCGCCGCCTGAGGACCAGACACGCTGCTATACTAATAATAACAATACCGCACACATCAGGGAAATAGTAGCAATAAAGCTTCTTGTGGGGTGAAACGGTCCAGGGTAGTACTGCCACCTTACCTTTTCCTGCCGCCAAGCAGTAATGACAGCATTACTGTGTTCCGGCTTTGAAGGGTTAAGGGTGCTGGTGAAATTACTTGTCAACTTTATGCAATTTAAAGCTCTGAGTGGCACTGTAACTGTTATGCCCAGGCGTGTAGCTTACCATCAGGCGCACGACTTGTTGGTCCCGTCACTTGATGTTATAAAAAAAACTAGGGGACGCTGTTTTTTTTTATTATATCAAGTGACCTGAGTTCCACTGCCACTGCGCCCGTCATCCTGAGACATAAGTTGAAAAGTCCCATGTGCCAGTAATTTCACCAGCACCCTTACCCTTCAAAACAGGAACACAGTAACGCTGACATTACTGCTTGGCGGCAGAACTTCCCTGGACGAACTCTTTCACAAGGAGCTCAACTGCTACTATTACTAGACTAATGTCGCAGGTACAATGGACACGTGGACCTAGCACAGGCCTGTTTATCTCTTTCAAGTTTGATATTTTCTTAGTAATGTCTTAATATAGTACGTATCATTCCCAGGGGTGAGGGCCTGGTGACTTGTAGTACAGATATGAAGACTTTAACAAGCACCAGAAAACTGTAACTATATCTTAAATTACTGAGAACCTTCTTTGCGTGTTTTTGTGGAGAAATAAACATATTATATTGTTATTATATAGGCTGCCTCTTTCGAACTACTTTCATAAAAACGACAATGACATAAGAGGCACAAGGGTGTATAGTGCATAAAGATGTTAAAAATAAAAAAGAATATTTTCAAAAAAGCCAAAATTGCAGGTAAGATAAGTAGCAAATAGGGAAAACAACACGCGTTCGCATCGCACAAATGTGAGATTCAATGAATTAGCTTGCCATTATGTATGCGGCTTTTGTGACCTCAGTACCTTACCACATTATCTAACTCAACAATTATGTGCAGCTGTGTTTTCTCTGTACTAAATAAATAAAGTACAGCAACCGCAAACTAACTAGCGTGTTTTATATTATATCTTGGTATGTCCCAATCACTTCGAATGGTAGAAAATTTGGTTACTAAAATAGAAAAGTTTTTTGTTAGTCAAATGCTCAACTTTGTATACTATTATTAACAAAATTATAAATATCATGTGAACTTCATAGTTTCCTCACTCCACGGGAACCAGATTGTTATCTATTACTTACCAACTTTGATAAGCAAATTGACCATATCCGTATGTCCTTGCCACGCGGACACGTGGAGCGGTGTTCGTCCCTAAAACAACAATAAATTAATTATAACGCCATTTAGTGTGACGAACAATATAACAAAGTTTTATTACAAGTGCGAAAATAGATTCACGTCCAGTCTCCCTTGCTGCAAACCAAAAATACGGACGAAAAGCTACATTTTTAAATAAAGAAGTCGCCACACTTATCGACGCATTAAGAAAATGAATCGCGCAACATCGTTTTCGCTCTAATAACGTGTGTTTTCTGCGGAAAATATCACTTACGTAGTTTTACCTATAAGCAGACGATATATTATTTGGGTAATAGTTGTTTGATTTAAATACGTATTTAAATAAAAAAATAAGACGTCTCACATTGCAGCATTTGCTTCATGTCTTTTATTAAGCATAATAAGTCTCGCTGCTAGACACGTTTTCGAAGGGTTGCGAAGGGTCTTTGACATAGAGGTTTAATTACGATGTTTTCCTTCACCGAGAGTACGTAAATTAGAAATGACAGACTATACTGCGCGTCTAGCCCTCTGTACCTCGCTGTCCGTGGTGTCCACCCGGGCGCCGCACTGCGAGATGAGGTACCGCGCCATGGCCAGCCTGTTGTCCAGCGCCAGCACGTACAGGGTGCTCCGGCGGTCGGCGTCCAGCGCGTCCACGTCAGCGCCGCGCGTGTACAGGGCTTGCACCGTGTCGAAGTGACCTTCTAGGGCTGCTAGTCTGTGGGAAGAGAGACAATACCTTTAAAATATTGTTCAATAGAATTACACAAGTTTATTTGCTGTGTGTGTGTGGTGTTTGTAGTGTGTAACGTGTACGTGTGTATGGTACGTCTGTGGTGTATATGGTGTGTGTTATGGGTGGTTGTGGGTCCCATAATCACTGTCTCCGGAAGCACTACCCGAACACAGCAGAAATTGAATTACTAAATAAGCCGTAGTGGAATTTTAACCAGCACCTCCTTATGAGAACCAAATTACAGATTCCATGATTAACAAATGTTTCAGGTTCGTAAAAGTTCGTCCCAGTAAACTGATCTTACCTAAGCGCAGTCTTTCCGTCGTGCGCCCGTTGGTCGACAGGTGCGTTCCAGTCGTCAATCAACACCTCTACAAGTCTTGTGTGACCCTCTTGTGCGGCCAGCATGAGAGCCCCTTTGCCGTCGTTGTCTGCCTCATCTACCTTCGCACCTGCTTCTAGAAGAGCCTCGCATACTTCAACGTGACCTGTAGGAAAATAATTGTAAAGCCTAAACACAGACATAAAATCATTGTTGAATCAGGCTTTGGAGCTATTAGTATTTTACAGAAATTGACGGAGTTTATGGGTGGTGGTTTACATGGAGAATCTAACATTCTAAGACACTCTTTACACCTATCCAGAGGTTAAAAAAGATATTATTCACAATATTATATAGCCATAGCTATTTTTATCTTTTATGTGAATCGAACCACGCTCCGCCTCAAGTTCTAAAGAAATTCTCATACCTCTAGACCACGACGGCCTCTAGAAAAACTATACATTAAAGATCAAATTGGCTTAAGCGCTTTCTTACAATGTTATTCACTAATGATACAATCAGGAAGTCATACCAAATTGAATTTTACGGCTTACAGGGTAAAGATTAGGTTTGTTAAACACTTTGCTCCACATTTATGAGCTCAGAATGGAAGGTCAACAAAATCGGCTTGGGAGGTCAGGTATCTTAGGGTGCGATCTGTTCGCGCGTCATTCGCGCGCCACATATAGTAACACGTATATATGATAACATGCAGCGCCAGATCTGTACGCACCATTAGCGCCCAGTTACACGAGGAGAAAGGTTTCGCGAGGCCGCCGCGCGGCGACCGCTCAGTTACCACGCTTTCATGTACATTACTGAAGAATCTGAATTCTATTTACAAGGTACTAACATTTAAATGCCTCTGAAGAAATCTACCGCGCGGTCGTTGCGCGGGCGCGGAAATTCATGTCGTATAAATGCGCCCTTAGGACATCGACTGTACAACTATAGTAGATTGTACAACAAGTGCATAAAACGCGTCAGTTCACCCGAGACGAGTATATCTAAATATATGGATACTAAGTCGAGGGTAAAATGGGTTTTATGAACGGGTTATACACTCTGCTTTTCGCTTCGATTGCTAGGAAATTAAACAGCAATAGTACAAATAAACGATTATTTAATTAAAATTGAATGTAAAATTACAACAATTAGACATATTTAATGTGATGGTTTTTTTATTGTATGCACTAGAACATAAAATCCTATTTTATGCAGCCTACACCCAGCATAAATACGAACTTGAAATGAAAAAATAATAATGTGTCAACCCTACGCTCCGAGTGACGTGTAGGCATTAACGAACAAGTGGGAGTTGCACTAATTGTCTTATTATACTACAATTGCATATTGTTCTGTATTTCTGATGCATAAGTATCAATTACTTTAGTATAGTAATACCTTCAAAAGCAGCATAATGCAACGGCGTCCATCCAGAATTGTCTCTATGGTGCTCGTCCAAGCCTCTATCTAGAAGCTGTCGAACTACTTCCACATTGCCTGAAAACCGAATAAGCATAGTCATTGCCTGGAGTACTTAATTGCGATAATGGAGGTTGTTTAATCAGTGCTTGCGTGTTGTATTGTTCTTAAATATTTAACATTTTCAAATGTGTCGCTTTTGTTTCGGTACGTGTTTGTTAACTCTTGTTGAGCAACTCTTGGCTCTATGAGTGAACTACAAACGAATATCGATCATAGCTTTGCTGAAATTCTGCTACAGGCCGTAATGGTTAACGTTCAATGTACATTGCCAAGGATCGGACCATTAGGGTATACTAGAAGGGCACTATAACTTGTTGCGCACACAGGTCACAGTTATCTAAGTAAATATGTAATAGCGCCCGCCATCTGTTGTTTACAAGTGGCACTACCTTGGGCCGCAGCCACGCTGAGGACAATGTGTCTCTCGCCGAACATGTCACAAAGGAATTATCATCAGAAGACATCAACTCAAAGGAATTGTGCACGGCGTAATCGTTGACCGAAAAGAGGTACTAAAGGAAACTGTATACAACGCCATCTATTTTCCACAATGGGTAATACCTTGCGCCGCCGCCGTGCTGAGCACGGTGCGCCCCTCGCCGTCCATGTTGTCGACGCAGGCGCCCCAGAACAGCAGCAGCCGCACGGTGCGCGCGTGGCCGGCCGACGCCGCGGCCCACAGCGCCGTACGCCCGCCCACGTCCGCCGACTCGATGTCGGCTTCTGCTTCCAGCAGAAGCTCGCAAATTTCGCTGCAAAGGACGATCATTCAAGTAACTAAACCGCAACCGATTTCGTTCCAGAATCGGAATGGGCGTATGAAGTACGGGATTGTAGTAGAGTACATTATTTTTATATTTATAACATTCGTTTTCTAATATAAGGTAGTTACCACACTTACCGACGTGTAATCGGCTTGAGCTGGTTTAAAAACTGCTTAATTCGCGCGTTTTACTTCAGCTCGATAACTCTCTTACGCAACACAGACTTAATTAAAATATTAATGCAAGCCATGTCACAATTATTAACACGATTTTGATATGTACATCACCGGTACACACCGGTCCATATAGAACGGGTAATAAAATAAACACTTACGTGTGTCCCTCAAATGCGGCGACGAGCAGAGGCGTGGCACGATCTCTGTCCGCTTTCATGACATCAGCGCCTCTCTCCAATAGGAGGGCTGCGCAGGCACCGCCGGACGCGCAAAGGGAAGCCACAGACAATGCGGTTCGACCTTTAACAAACGACAGGATTTGTTAAAATACAGTGGACATCAAGTTTATTATCCTCCAAATCGTAGAACATATTCATCTGCATGGTTTTAGGCACACAAAGTAAACGCAACGAATATTAAAATTAAAGTGATTAATCCTATAAGTCCGATGAAACTCGAACCTGCTAATCAAGAACAAGAGTGAATAAAACTTTCATAGATTTCTTCACAGGTGGCAGTAAGGCAAAAAAACCATTAATACCAAAAAACCAAGGTCTGTAACACGTAGAGAAATTCGTAATGTCTGCCGACTCGATCTGTAACACAGGCGTGGTAGAGCGCGCGAAAGTATGTTCTTTGGTATAGTTTGTGCCAAATATTCGTATTAATCTTTGTATTAATAAAAGTAACAAAATTGACAGGAACGTAACCACCACCACAACAAAACTCGCTTCTTGAGTAACTCAAGAAGCGATTAACAACACGGACTTACCATCCTCATCAGCGTGGTCAATGTTAGCACCAGCGTCCAATAAGGCTCGTACAATATCCGCGTGTCCCATATAAGCTGCTGCGATAAGAGGGGTCCGGCCTTCGGCGTCTGCCTTGTCTGGATTCGCACCTGCCGCTAGGAGGCGATTTACTACAGCTTCGTGACCCGACCAGGCTGCGGCTCTGGGTTGAAATAATAATAATAAGGCACAGTTCTCATGCATCAAAAGTACTTGATAAATTTGGAATATACACTGATGAAAAGTTTACTCAAACATGTTTTTGCTAATTTTTTTTTTTTTTTTTTTTTTTTTTTAATTTATTGAGGAACAAACAGTTTTACATATTTAAAAATATACATACTTAAAA
>NW_020655835.1:0-14613 GCF_003589595.1 Hyposmocoma kahamanoa | reverse complement strand
TACGTAATATTTATCGGCAATACGAATAAAAAATTCGCGAAGTCATGGTGTCTCATTATATTGATATAATAAATCTGTATTTTTTATACATACATATATAAATGAAGAAAACAATAACTGAATGAGTCTCAGGCATAAGTTTTTTTTCTTACTTCGTTTCATCTTTCGGAAAATGATGATACACAGCCGTACATAGCACAATTCACGACCATTATAAATAGTAACGTAAAATGATGTTTTATATTAACGTACAAATTTCGTAATGAATAAGTGAAAACTTTATTCAAATATCAAAGCCGTCTTCGCAAGAAAACGGCTCGCTGGCAGCCTTGTTGTCGTTCAGTCAATGTGACCGGCAATGTACGGGGCGTGGTGCGGTATCTAAAACTAGGGAGGGGCGGAGTGTCCGTTCTCTTATTCTTTATTCTCTGTCCTAGATTTAAAAAATAAGTTTCGAGTCTTAAAATAGAGCAAGATAATAGAGCCAATAAAAGTTTTAAAAAAACTACCTTAAGCAAAGCCGACAAGGTCTCGTCGTCGCCACGCGTTGCCAGCTCGTGCACGGCGTTCGGGTCCAATACAATTGTGCCCTCTTGTTCTTCGGCTACTGATTCGTTCGTTTCCTCAACTTCCGGCTCCTCGGTAGTTAGCTGGAAGTAAATATAGGCAATTATCGAAACGCAACGACCTTAGCTTTCTCGGAATCCATTCATATTGCATTGTAGCGAACGTTTAGTAGCGATATCTCTTTTTCATTTTATTGAATATACTATCGTGATGTTTTTATAACCATAATATTTATGCTACATCGATGTCCATCAATTTAGTTGTTTATTTTTAAACGATAATTCGATTCGAATTCATACGAATGAAACAATTTCTGAACGTAGATTGGCGTAACTCCAGACACTGGAAGAGGGTCTCAGCTGTCTTTGTTGAAAAGAAAGGTTCTTATTTACAGGTCCGGCGGAACGTTTACTGTTTATCCGAATTCATCTTCATTATTTCGTACTGTTTTAGTAGCTGTAGAGCTCCTTGTGAAAGAGTTCGTCCAGGGAAGTACTGCCACCTTCCTATTTCTGCCGCCAAGCAAGAGTGAGAGCATTACTGCGTTCCGGTTTGGAAGGGAAAGGATGTTGGTAAAATTACAGGCACATAGGACTATCAATTTGTCTCACGGTGACGGGCGCAGTGGCAATGCCCCTCAGATTTTTAAGGCCTTGTAGACAGGAGTGTAGCTTACCATTAGGCGGATGACTCGTTGGTTCCGTCACTTGATATTATAAAAAAAAATGATAATAAATAATCCTAACATATGACTGCGCGTCGAGAGAATCTGCTCGGTAGCGCCGATTGCTACATCGATTTCAATCAATTTAGTTCTTGATTTTCTAGTGTTATTGAGTATCGACAAATGTGTGTCAGGAAATGGAAAAAAAATGTTAAGTTGAGAAATGGCATTGGTCGCATAAGTTTACAAAAATAGACTACAGCTACATACCATCTCATGAACTTCATTAGGCCTGGTGAGCTCCAACAACGCGCAAAGCACGCGTCTGTCGCGCGCCCAGCGCGTGCAGCTGGTCTCGCCTGCTAGCTCCGGCATTATGCTTTCCAGAGGTGACGGATCCACGCCTGAAAATGAACAATATAAATTGTAGCTTTAATAGTACAAGAGGTGAATGTACCCATATTTCAAATTTTCCTTTTATATATCATTTATTAAGTGCCTCCGTGGCTGAACGGTTACCATGCCGGACTGCCACGCAGAGGTCCTGGGTGCGATTCCCAGGCCGGGAGAAGTATGTGTATGGCCTACATTTATTTCTCTCGCGAGTTTGGGTGTCATTTGTGGTTGTCTATGTGTGTGTTCATGGCACCCGCGACTCAGGGTTTCCCTAGTGCAGGGCTATGAGTGTGTTGCGTTATTGAGACGAGACGACACGCCTGTCTATGACAGTTGCAGTGCCACTCAGAGCTTTAAATCGCAAAGATCTGAGGTGCACTGTCAGTGCGCCATGAGTTAACAAATCCCATTTCACCAGCACACCTACCCTTTAAAAACTAAACACGGTAATAGTCTCATTATTGCGTGATGGTAGAAATAGGTAAGGTGGCAGTATTTCCCTGGACGAATTCTTTCACAAGGAGCTCTGCTGCTATTAATTTGTCTGCCTAAGTTTAAGTAACAAATTACATTAAACTTTAAATTTACTACGTCATTTCTAGCTTAAACTAGGCAAAGTTTAAACTTAAAAACTCAACTGAGCAAGATATGGTGAGACAGGAATATCAGAAACTGAACTAAATTACATCTAATTCGCACTCTTGTCTTCTCCATCTCTATATGGTGCAGAGACATGGACACTGAAAACCGCCGACAGGCAAAGAATTGACGCCTTTGAAATGTGCTGCTAGCATAGAATGTTAAGCGTACCGTGGACAGTCCGCTGCACCAATGTCTCTGTATTTGAGGAACTCAAGATAAAGAATGCACAGCGTCCGTATTCAACTTGCATGCAGAGTGTGATACGCCATTTTGGTCAAGTGGCACGTAGGGATGCTGATAACCAGGAGCGTTTGATGCGGACAGGGAGGGTGGAGGGAAACCTAGGGGCAGGAGTCCCAAAATGTGGTCGAATCAGATGTCCGAACAACAAACTTGGAAAAACTTGCTTAGTTCGCCATTTTTGCCTAGTTGAAGTCGTAGTTTGTTCGTTTTCAAACTCTCAGCCTAAGTGTGGTCAAAGTACATACTTATCTTTACCTACTCTACAACATTTTATTATATTTTATTGGCATATATCGGAAAATCAAATGGACCGTTCTGACGGCTTTTCAATTCAAATGAAATGCCGTAATCAAAGTGACATCACTGGGTTTTATGATAATTTATAACTACCTATTTTTTTTTTATCGCAAATGGACAGTTGCTAATTAATAATAATATGCAACACAGTCACAATAGTAGCCCAGTGGGAAAAAGTTACTTCTCAATTGAGATATCGTCAATTCGAGACCATGTGGCGGTACTTATTTATTTATTGGCAAAATGGTATATGATTATTCTAGTATTTTCTGGACCTTTCTATCTGGACCAAAATGCTGACTTACAAAATATAACCCTTCAAATATTTGAGAATTTCAACATGCACAGACTAAACTTACCAAAACAATGTAAAAACAAAATTATGATTCAAATGAATTAAAATTAAAAATAAAATTAAAGATAGGCTATAAAATTGATTACAATAAATTTAAATAAATCATTTAATATTAAGTTTAAATTACAAAGAAATTATAATACAAGTCATTCATAAATTCGGTGGGCATAAAAGTCAAGATTTCGATTGGGATGAATACGCCACCTTACGGCGAAAGTGGAAGGGCGGCTCGTGGTATATAATCTATGTCTCCTTTTTTTGCACAGGGCATTGTATTTGGTACACATTCTTATAATTGGTGCGTTGCAACCTATATTTGTACGAAAAATCGACGGAGCAAATACTCTACTCTACTTTTCAGTAACTACACAGTTTACAGTAACAGGTAACTTTTCATTTTTAATTAAGTTTTTATAGAATTGATATTCAATTATTTTTTATGAAATTACTCCACTAGTTTGTTATAGCTATTAATACAAAGATCGAACACTTAGAAAAGGCCGGATTCGAGCGGACGTCTTCTAGCAAACAGTGCCAGACGCTATGCCAACTAAGCCACGGAACGAAACAGCTGACTTCACAAATTTTTCTATGTGATTGTTGTCGGGTCTTTGTATCTGGTTTTCAACGACATTTTAGCCGTAGCGCCATCTAAGAGAAATCTATGAAAGTAGTGTGGAGGTGCTGCTGGTGCTGGGGGCGTTCTGGGAGATTGTAATGGTGTGTAGCCTGGATAGCAGTAATAGCCTCCGCAACCTCGCAGCCTCCAACATCTTATTTAGTAAATTTAGCCATTCAAACGTTGAAATTCCAGTTTATAGATATTTAATCGGTTTATTTATTCGGTTTTAACAAATATAATCTTTAAAATGTAAACTGTATAAATATAGCTAGTAAACGATTCAAAAAGATAAATAATGGTCTGTTCGCTACCGCGGTCGCGCAGAGAGTGACGATGGAAAGCAACAAAATCAGAATGCGAGGTAAAATGGAACAATTTTAAATTTAAATATGAGTAGAAGAAGAAAAAAACGATACGATACGAATGGAGAGAGGCGATACAAAAAGGTTCGTCGTCATCCCGACGGTATAAGGAGGTTACACCGTCACAGTACTTCGTCATTCCATTTCTAAGTTACGTAGATTTGTGAATGCAGCAATACCTCTCGCTAAAACCGGTTCATATATCGGATATCAAAAAAGGTTCATTAAATTTGAACTCCCCAACTTGCATTAGATCAACGTCGCGGCGGTGGACCATTGTGATAACACTAACACTAATAACCTGGTCAAACAAATCAAAGAATGCCATAAGTACCTTTGCGGGTACGACGCAGAAGCATTCACTCAAAATATAAATCCTATAAACAAGCGCTTATAACACTAACAGCGGACTGAACTGAAGTGGAAACAGGATTTAAACATTTTTTCAATTTTCTTATTATTTTTAATGTTTGTTTCGAGTAAATAAATATTTTTCGTCTTGTTGACTCATAGTTATTAACTGCCTTCGTGGCCGGACGGTTACCATGCCGGACTGCCACGCAGAGGTCCTGGTTTCGATTCCCAGGTCGGGAGAAATTTACGTGTGAGTTTGGGTGTGATTTGTGGTTGTCTATGTGTGTGTCCATGACACCCGCGATACAGGGTTTCCCTTGTGCGGGGCTATCAGTGTGTTGCGTTATTATTATTATAGTTATAAACAAAATTAATCGGTCAAAAATTTTCAATCTGCCAGCCAAAAATTTTAAATCGATTTTTAAAATTTCGTAATCATTTTTTTTTTGTGTTTGTTTTGGATAGAATAGACCTACGTATTTTTTTTTCTTTTATCTTCTGCGGTTGACAGTTTCCGAGAAAATTAGACTGGAAGATCTTTCAAGGAGCTTTTGTCAAATTTTATCGCTTTGTCGAATTCGTTGAATGTTATCATATACTATATCGTTGAATGTTATCATATACTGAGTATAATCCAAACGAGCATATAACAGTTTGGACTATACTCTAGCCAAATTTTCATTGCAATTACATGTGTAAAGTTTTATTGAAATCAATTAACGGAAAGTGGGCGAAATTCAATAATCTGGATTCATCCCCTAATATGTCACTATTATTAATTATTCAATATTTTGAATTTTGAATTATTACACCTTCCAAAAAAAAAAGAATCATCGAAATCGGTTCACAAACGTAGAAGTAATCTAAATCAAATAAAATCGAATTATGAACCCATTCTTTGTTTGAAATCGGTTAAAAATAGTGCCGTGGCTTACCCAAATTGTGTCCCAAGCGTTTAGAAGAATTTTAGATAATTATCTAACACTGCATGACATCACGCATGTACATTTCACTATAACATTTATTTGATAACCACAAAACTGTTTTATTTACGATTGTCATATTTTATATCAAAACATAAATTCCCTTGGCAACACGACTGCTTTCAAATAAACACAAACAAGAACTGATAATTATTTGTCGGCATCCTTACACCACAACACGCATTCGAATACCATCATTATCCTCATACTCATAAATGTTCATTTTAAATACACAAACAATCACTACATCATGAACATTTAAAAGGAATCGTTAGTCTAGAATAAAATACAAGGAAAAATAAACTGTATCTCTTTAAACTATATCATATTTTAAAATATTGACAGTTTTTATTGCATTACCAACTTTCGTATGCAGTTGGGTAAATCGGCACATGGGACTTATTAACTTATGTCTCAGGGTGACGACGCAGTGGAAGTTCCCCTTAGATCTTTGCGATTTGAAGCTCTGAGTAGCACTGCAACTGTTATGGACAGGCGTGTCGCTTACCACCAGGCGAACGACTTGTTCGTCCCGTCACTTGATATCATAAAAAAACACGCCAAGGAATGGATATTTAGAAAAGCAATTATTATAAGAAATGGTGATTTTAATTAGTCATTTTGAGAACAGTTAATTTGAAAAAAATGTCATATACAAAAGTGGTCATATCATAAAGCAGTCGTAACAAAAAGTGGTCTTATCATAAAGTCGTCATATCATAAAGTGGTCATCTTAAAAATGATGTTGCTAATATTAAGTCATATACATTTTAATCACGTACTTAAATTGTTTAAATGTTTCGCTTCTAGTATGAATATCAGAACGGGTATAAGCTTGGTCTGCCGATACACATTTTGAGGGATAATGTAGGCAGAAGTACCAAAGTAAGCAGGTACCCGTGCTATGAGCATGACACGGTGTTGTTTGTTGACAGGTCAACTACACTACACTTACCGTCGTCACGGCATAAGCAGCAGAATGGGACAGGTGATTTTTTGTGTTTTGAGAGGGATTCCTTTAGAGAAGAGGTCAAAAAAATTTTCAAAGCTCGTCAAATTAAATTTACTCCAATGTAATTTGATACACAATAATAATTGAATCTGAAATTCGTCTGACATCTTAAAACTCTTTCTGACAAGGTTCATTTTCATTTAACGGTTTTTTACAAACTTCATGTAACCGCAATAAATAACTTTGTAATAACGCCAAAAGATAGTGTTTCCTGCAATATTAATCACTTCAAAGGAAACACATCAGTAAAGTTATTATGATAACAATGTTATTATCTAATGTGATAGTGAAAGTGACGAACACAACATATAGTTAATACATACATCTAAACTACGCGTTTTTAGGGTTCCATGATTAAACTGTATAAAAAAGAAGTTCACAGCGAAACTATGGTTGTTTTTTTTCGCGGATGTAACTATAGTTATCATACTAACATTTAGAAACGGGAATGAACGCGTTCACAAACGAATAGGATATATTTCGGTGAGTGTGCCCATGAGCGGGATATCATCCTTACTTGGTCGATATTCCCTTTAGGCGCACTAAGCGCTTTTCATCATCTTTTATTATGTGCACAGTCCAGGAACGGAATTCCCTGCATGTGTCTGTATTTCCGAATTCATACAACCCGGGTATCTTTAGAGTGCGACTGAATAGGCATCTTCTGGGCAAGCTCGTCCCATCGTAGATCCTATCTTTTCACACCTACCTACTTTCCCGATGCTTCGGCCAGGTTGCACTGGCCGTAGTCACGGGCTGACTATAGAAAAACGGATACTAAGTGAACCGACGACGAAAAGAGCCAAAAAGAAGATATAGGCATCCGGAGGTGAATAGACAACCAGCCTACATGCCCTATGTTAAAGGAGTAACGGACAAGATAGGTCACATTTTACGTCAATGCTCGTTACCGACAATGTACACTCCGGGCATAAAGGTAAACAACATGGTGGATACCCCGAAGGATGTCTTACCACTTCAAACACCTTTTTTTTTTGACGGGGGGAAATCTTTATGGATACCCCGAGCCCAGGGAGACTCAGGGGTTATGTGGGGACTCTCCCTCCAGACTGGAGGACCTACCCCACTAAAACCCCCCCGGGTTTCCCTCACGCCGGTTGTGTCGGCGCCGTGGGATCAGGGAACATTCACCACGACGCCGCCCGGCCGCCCTAGCTTACGCCAGGGCTCCCGCGCCAACGGAGGGGCGAGTCGGTTGTCCTCCGACCCGCCCCCCAGACGAGTGAGGCCGTGCAATGCCGGCTCCGGAATCCCTGTCCAGAGCCCGCTGGTCTCACTAGGGGATCAGATGAGCAGCGAACTGCCTTCGCCTTCTCCCCGTACGTCTGCGCCGGAGCGGGTGCACGTCCGCCGCGTCCTCGCGCACCCTCTCCGCGGCCTCCTTTTGCGACATAACCTCTGCGCAAAAGGAGGCCACCGCCTCCCAGGACTCCTCGCTATCGAGCATGGCGGCAACCACGCTCGGCAGCGAGAGGTCCTGCCCTACAGTCCCCGTCAGAGTGCGGCGCTGCTCATCCCACCGGCTACACACCTCTAGGGTGTGCTGCGCGACCACTTCAAACACCTGACGTCTACAAAATTAATTGCAGTTGCGATGGTTGCTACATAGGCCAGACAAAGAGAACTGCCACTGAAGGGGTCAAAGAACATCGTAGCTGTAAAAAATCGCCAATTTAATAAGTATAAGCGATTGCAGAACATTTACTGGAAAAGGGTACAAATCACTGCGCAGGTTCTCTCCACCGATCGTCACTTTTATTCAAGAGTTGTACGTGAAGCGACTGAAATCAAAAAACATCCAAATAATGTCAATGGGGAGGACGGTTTCAAATTATCTGCAGCATGGAATCCAGTGTTTGCAAAAACTCAATATTCGCGATCGATTGCGTACCAGAATACAGCTGTGATACAGAATAGGGACACCGTTAGTGTAGTGTGTAGTATAAAGAATATTATGCGCGTGGATGAAGATTCCACCGCCGAGATGGAGATGTAAACACCGCATCACCAGTCAGGCCGTGACCACGGCCAGTGCAACCTGGCCGAAACGTCGGGAAACTAGGTGTGTGTGAAAAATACCTATTCGTTTGTGAACGCGTTTCTTCCAGTTTCCAAATGTTAGTACAATGCAACGCGAAAGTTTAAAAGTATATGTAGTTATCATAGTTATAGATTTTTAAAGGCATTTTTATTGTTGTGGTGATTCTTTTTCTTTTTAAGACAGTAGAACTATCGTGTTTGGGCTCCTTAAATTGGTCTCGACAAGTAGTTTATGGATCGGGGTTTTTGATCCATAAGTACCAGAGGAGCTGTCTATGTGTTTCAGAACCCTGTTCACTTGCTTTTAAGATAAACACTTTAGTAGAGTTCATTCTACATCTTGAAAGTTCGAGGAAGGAATGAATGTGATAACCGCGTAGTCATAGTGCGCTAGGCAATTAAGATGTGAAGATGGACTCCACTCCTTTGGCGGGACGTGCGATGGCAATTCAGGGACTGCAATCATTCATCTAATACCTTTCAAACAAAAAAAAGAATTTTCAAAATCGGTCCACAATTGATGGAGAAATCGGTACATGTAACGGTACGTTCAAACAAAAAAGATTTTCAAATACAGTCGAACGTATGACCTCCTTTTTTTTTAAAAAAACAATAGTTTCATTTCCTATACATAATGGTACTTAATTATTTTTATGGCTATCACGTGAGTTTCTTACATCAAGACTACGATAAGCACACACTAAGTAACAACAAATCAGAACACTAAATTTAACGTGTATTTTTTAAATTACTTTATTATCACATGGGTGTGAACATACATCTTGTAATCGGTCAATAATTTTACGGCGTCGATATTGATTTAGGTCATTATAAATAATAAGAATTATAAAAATGTATATAGATATGAATGCACCAAAATCAGAGTCAGAAAAAAGGATATGTGATAACATCGAGGTTGGGCTGTACGGTGCTAAAGTCATTGGCCGGAAATGGTAAAATGAAACAAAGTTATTTGTTAAGAGGCTATACAACCTAAAATGGCTTTGGTTGTTTCAGCATTACAGTGAAATTGTTGAATCCAATCGCTTTGGAAAAAATATATGGTAAATTTTATGATATACAATACGGTGTGAAAACATTTTTACGATAGAAGAAAAAAAAAAACTTCCCTGGAAATTTTACAATAAAACCGTGTATTCAATAGGAACTTTACGTATACCAATGAACTCAAACTCAAACTCAAAATAATCTTTATTTCATAGGTAAGCATTATTACACTTGAAATCGTCACAATGGTTAAACTCTACCGCTCATTCGTAAGGCAGATTCCCCTGAGAAGAATGAGCAAGAAACTCTAGGGGTTGCTCTTTGTAAATAGCATTTACAATATTTTTTTATTTTTATTTGAAACATCAGAGATCCAGACTACCTCCATGAGCTAAACGGGTTACTACCACGGATTTTTGTCATCCAAGTACGCAGAAGTTGTATAATAACCTTTAGTATAAAGTTTTTGTTTCACTATAGTTTTAAACCTCGTGAAAGGCAAATTTTGTATATCAACCGGAATCTTGTTATAGAAGCGTATACATTGCCCCTTAAATGATTTTTTGACTTTGTGAAGACGACTATCAAGAAAAGCTAGTTTATTTCTGTTTATTAATGATTTTGTTATATGATAGCATACGATATACATTTTTGAAATGGCTTTAATTTCTTTTGTAAAAAAATTCTGAAAAACCAGTGTCCCTGCAGCTCGACCAAAGTAAAATGAACCGGGAAAAATTAGAATGCGAGCTGACGAGTCAATCTCACAGGACTATATTACCTAACACCATAGACAACAACTTTTGTTTCATGATTTTTAATAATTCATCACGTTTTACTTTCATAGAAAAATATTTTTTTAAATACATCGCTATAAACAGTGATAACTCTGCAAAACGTAGAAGCGCAAGTGGGGGTCGTCAGGGTTCTAGAATATTACATTATAATTGACAGTAATTCAACCCAAGCCACAGCTTTTTTTAGCGGTGGCTGGGTTCATGTCGGTCGTTCCTATCCTGAGTATTTGTCGTAATGAAACTTAGGTATTTTTTTTAGGGCGAGGTAAATCAGGTTTAGCACTTGACACCTTGAGCTGCAGCTCGTGTCAATCTCGGTCGACCAATGAGTGATATATTCGTATATAAAAAGCAGGGTTCGACATTATGAAGATATTAATTTTTTGAACTTACTGCTTGCATGTTTGAACGCACTACCTTATTACCAGATACAGATCTAAAAAATATCAGATAATACAATAAATTTTTAAATTATATTTTTGGTAAATTTATAATGGTTTGTAAAAAGTCCTGGAACAAAAATTGTTGTTGTTGCTAACAACGTCGTAAAATTATATTACTAACATCATAGTTAGTAATATAATTCAACGACGTTGTTCGAATTGCTCCGCATCGCGCATTCCTGCGATGTTAATCTTCTTTGTGTTTTTAGCTAAATATGCTTATCAATAAAAGCAGTGCAACACTCTTTTTGGGATCCCTGTCGCTACCTAGTTCACTACAGTTGACGATCGGCGAAGGAACGATCACCCAAACCGTGGCAGTGAGATGCTTTGCCGCACGATATCGCATCGCAGCAATTCGCCTATTTTTTTAGTTATTTATTTATTTTCTCCAAACACTTAAAAAATATTACATCACATGATTTCTCGACACCCCTAAACCTACGTCGGTTTGTCTGGGCGCTGCACAGTCCTCTTATAAATCTATAAATATGCACGACAGAAAAGTAACCTACTTTACTTACATGTATAGAATTGACAAAATGAACAAAAGAATAATGTGTATTTTTGATAAATATAAAGAACGTACGATTTTATGGGACCCTCTCAAGCACGAGTTCGTTATCTGACATTTCGACTGCTAATGCGGAGCACGACCGAGCGCAGAGTTCGAAACGAGCAATTATACCGGTCACTCGGCTAAGCCATAAAACGTACCACACTCGCAGTGAAATGATCCGGTCAGTCGCCGCCTTAAGAGGAACAGTCATCGTAATTCTTATAAAGGTACAGCAACAGCACAGTTTTATTCGAATATCGCCTCTAGTGCAACGGAATAAGATCCGTCAATGTGACACTCGACGTGATGCCATGTGTTACACCTTATGTTCTCAAGATTTCACAACCGTCATCTTTGTTTTTTTTCCGCTTATGGTTTTGTAACATCTTAGCGACATCTTTTAAAATCGTTTAAACCACGCACTCATAGGGTAACCCTGTGTCGCTAAATATTTGTCCCGGTCTGGGCATCGAACCCGAGACCTCTGCGTGGCAGTCCAGCTTGATAACCGTTCGGCCACAGAGGCAGATTATATGAGACAAGGCTTCAAGTCCCTCTTTCCCTAGTGTCTTACCCCAGCTGACCATAGATCACTATTTAACTACTACTACTACTATTTAACTATTTTGTTCCGCTAAATTTTGCTAGTTTGTGTAAAATTTGTACTAATGTCAAAAATCAAAGATATTTTAATTTCTAAAAAGCAGTTTGCATTTAAATGAAAATTTGTCAAAGATTAATTACAACAATAAATCAGTCAGAGGGAAAATATAAAGAACGACATTAATTTTCCTTGTAAACATGTGTTAATTAAAATATAACAAAATAATAAAACATAAAAATAATATCAATAATTATGAATTTCCTGTCCAATTACTTTGAATCATTTCATGATTTATTTGACGTATTAACCTTTTTTGCGGTTTGTGCCTGAAATTCCTTTTATATATTGATTTGTTTACAAAATGTCAATGACATATTCATTAGGTATAAAGGTCTTCAATTACCTACTGCACTCTGTGGCTATATTTACAAGAAAGGACAATTACATATCGAACGTTTTCAAGTTTTTATTGACGTTCACGATTTTTTAAATATTATTTTGTTTATAATATCAAGTGACGGGACGAACAAGTCGTGCGCCTGATGGTAAGTTACACGCCTGTCTGTAACAGTTACAGTGCCACTCAGAGCTTTAAATTGCAAAGATCTAAGAGGCACTACTACTGCGCCCGTCACGCTGAGACATAAGTTGAGAAGTCCCATGTGCCTGTAATTTCACCACCACCCTTACCCTTCAAAACCGGAACACAGTAATGCTGACATTAATGCGTGGCGGCAGAAATAGGTAAGGTGGCAGTACTACCCTGGACGAAAGCTTTCACAAGGAGCTCTACTGCTATATTCAATTATTTTTTTGTAAAATTGCTCCACTATAATTATTAATAACCAAGATCTAACAAATATTCATGACATTCAATAAAAACTTGAAAATTACAATGATTAAGGCGACATCTCTATATTCCGTCCAAACATTTAGTTAACTTTTGATAGCTCAAATTCTAATCAATTAGTGATGTCAATTACTAATATCAATTTTTGTAGGTTCTTACATACATACACAGTATTTAGAACTACGTTTATAAAAAATACAAAGACGAGACATATTTCAAAATTTTCCATATTCATTCAATATAGATAATCAAATCAGGCTATTTTTGTTAAAATGTATATTATATAAAAATTGATCTCGATACTAAAAGACCAACTATCCAAACAAGAATAAAGAAGGCAAAACAAAAATACAAAAAAATTGTAATTATTAAAACGTGGACATTCATAATGCAGTCATTTTTGGCCAAATTTTATTTCTTTCATAATCTATCGATAAAACTATCGGCATCATCCCATAAGTGTCATTTCACTCCGTCTTCAAAAAGGACAGACTATAATAATAAAAAGGTTTTCCTTTTCACATGTACAGTCATTGAAATCGGATTTTTTCTCTACAAAACTGCGGTCATTTTATTGTGAAAATTATGACAATTGCATTAAAATATATGTTACAGTTGCGTCAATGTATTGACGTCATTCGGGTGTCACATAGGAAAGAAGTACTTGCTTCAATTTTTTTTTTCATATTAAAATCGAACTTCAGTTATTTAACGTAAACTGCAATATTGATGGACACTATTAATTAGTCTGAAAACAATTGAAATTACATAATATACCTATTGGAATCAGGTTGACGTGTATTAAATATTGAGAAAGTAGCAGTAGAGCTCCTTGTAAAAGAGTTCGCCCAGGGGAGTACTGCCACCTCACCTATTTCTGCCGCCAAGCTGTAATGTCAGCATTACTGCGTTCCAATTTTTTACATTCAATGTTAATTAAATAATCGTTTATTTGTAATATTGCTGTTTAATTTCCTCGCAATCGAAATGAAAAGCAGAGTGTATAACTCGTTCATAAAACTCTGATGACGCGTTTTATGCATTTGTTGTACAATCTACTATTGTATCCGTCACATATTTACACAATGTATGTCATACGTTTTAATATAGGATACTATAGGTCTATTTATATACACTGTTCTTAGATAATAATTTGTATATGACCTGAACAAATAAATTTAAAAAAGAAAGATTAATACCTTCTAATTAAGACGTGGGAACACATTACAACAACGAACGGGTTCAATTTCTAGTACCTAGTAGAAACAAGAAATGAAAGAACTTTTCTTTGATTACTTTGAGGCTGTTGAGGAAAAATGTACCTTACATCATTCACATAGCGTTTTAATAGGTTAAAAAGTAATAATTTGTATTTGTATTTTTTTTAATGTATATCAAGAAGATGTGTAAGTAGTAGAACTAAAGGCTATTTTTATTTTTTATTTTTTTAATAATGAAGGATAAGGGTGCTGGTAAAATTACAGGTACGTGGGACTTATCAACTTATGTCTCAGGGTGACGGGTGCGGTGGCAATGCCCCTCAGATCTTTGCGATTTAAAGTTCTGAGAGGCACTGCACCTATCACTTGATATTATAAAAAACAACCTTATCTCTAACTCACCTAACTCACTCATTTAAAAGTCAACCTTCAATTATAGAATGTAAGGCACAATTTTGATTGAAATTAAACATTATTCTGAAATCCATTGACTTACAATTATATGGACGTCGGGTCCGCGCTAAAAGGTGTCCGAACTTATAGGGCGTTAAAATCGTATACAGAGCGTCATTCA
>NW_020655834.1:264-20162 GCF_003589595.1 Hyposmocoma kahamanoa | reverse complement strand
ATCTGAAAAAAATTTTTGGACCACTGAAAATGGGCCACCCTGTATGAAAAGGCTGCATGGTATGGAATGTTTACTTACTCAAATAAATGGGTGAAAAATTAAAAAAAAACAAATGTCATTGTCAGATTGTCAGTGTTTGTCTGTCAATTAGGCGACAATAACGACATTTCCTCTTTTTTTCATTGCTTTTTAATGAAAACATTCCTATAAACAACAAGAAAAATTAAAATGTGTTAATATCGCGTGTTTTCAAAGGCGCAGTTGACTTCATAACTACATCGGTGAGTAACAGTACCATAAAAAAAATCTTACTCTACGTAGCCATTTGTTTATAAATCTCTCGCTCATACAATAGAAAACGGGTTTGGTTCAGTTGCGATTGGTTTCTTGATATAGTTACACTTATATTTATCACTAAATTGTTCTTCAGGTCGTGATTATAAACGTTAGAAATGTGTAGTTGAACATCAGAAAAACATCATTGTAAGAATGAGGTCATTAAAGTTTTAACGTTTTTCAAACAAAAGTTGCTTCAACTGTTTTTAATAATAAGGTGTAATTTATGTTACACATGTCGGTGTGAATGGTAGTGTTATGTTATTAAAAATTGATAATGTGTTTTTGTTAACTTTTTTACACAATAGCTAAGTGTTAAGTATAGAATTCTTCTTGTATTAGTGAGATTTGATTGTTGAATTTAAACAGAATTTTTGATATGGGTGACATACATTTGGGTAAGTATTTCATTATATTGAATTGTACTTGTTATTTTAGAAAGTTAGTTTGCAAATCTAATTAAAACACACATTTACAGAGACAAAGTGCTCAGAAATACACACTACATTTCACAACAAAATACTTATGTTATTATTATTCACATATACAGAGTTATTTGTGAAATTTGTTCTATGACTTCTTACAAAATTACCAAAAATAAACATTTAAAAAACAACAGTGACAGCATAAAATCTGATGCATTATTAAAAACCATAGAACAAAAGTTGTTGTTTATGATACTAACATATATGTATATAATTCTTTATATAAGATTATATTTTGCATAATCTCCTTTAGCATATCAACTATTGGCTATATATATGAAATATGTACTTCTCAAGATAATGGCTTATCTTGAGAAGAACATATACAGTTCTGCGACATCAAAATTAAAAATGTTATGTGAAGGCTTGTACTTCTCAATGTCAAAATAAAATAATCTTTATTTCATAGGTTTCAGCAAATTACACTTGAAATGATTTTATGATTATTATTATTATTGGGGTGGCTTAATTCGGGGCATATGCAGCCCCTCTTCACTGCGACCATCAACTGATCTATTGTGATCACCACTATTTACAGTTCAGAGCCAAGGCCAGCAGCTTTGAAGAACTGAAGGACTTTCCTGGTTCTGACAGATTTTATGTCCCCTGGTAGTGGCATGTGCCTTCCCAGTACGGAGCATTGTACGCCCATCAGGAGGTAGCACTGGGAGAGAAGATGAACAGGAGTTTCATCCACCTCATCATTCTCTATTCTCTCTCTGCCCAATGTTTGACATGAGCTTGTTCAAGCCACAATGTCCTTTTAAGACTAGTGAGCATTCTGATGCCATTCCTGTCCAATGACAGAGCTTCTCTACAGTGTTTGGCACTGTAAGAGTGTAAACCTATGATCAAACTCAACTGCTTATAAATAAGGCAGATTCCTCTGAGCAGAATGAGCTAGAAAGTGGAAGTGCTCTGTAAATAAACATTTGTACACATTTATTTTAATTAGATTTTTCATGCAATTGTTGATAAAAAGTCCGTATGAAATTCATAAATAAATGTTGATTTGCGTATATAATAAATATTATCCACCTTATCAATGATAATAATAACAATGTCTTAAACAACTATCTACAACAATCGTGCTCTCAAACTATTTGCTGTACAATGATGATAATGGGTTAAAGAGCAACAAAATACTTTCTGGGACTAGTATGGGTAATCCCAGAACACCCACAGTTGAATCATTTAGATTTCCCAAATCCTACGAGTAATGAAATCTGGTATTTTCTAATCTAACACCGACATTGCTAATTGCTGGGCCACCATAGTCGTAGATTTTCACCATATTGCACCCTTGGGGTAATAAGGGGCTATATCTGTATAACGATTACTGTTTAGGACAGAGGTTTAAATATTCTGTGAACAAAATTAGTGATAACTTTTTTATGCTTAAATAGAAGAGCTATAACATTTCATTTATATACTTAATTTAATTTAATAACAGTTTGGCTGGAAACCGTTTGGTAAACTACGTCGAGTCTTCTCGTCAGCCATACTGCAAAGTTTGAAAAGAAAGATTTTCAATCAGTGCGTTGTATCTGCTATGACATATTTTTAATTAAAAATAAGTGCGCATTTGAACTCCATCTTACTTGATGGAAAGTGATGATGAGATCGACGATGTAGCATGCACACCTAAATATTAAAGGCAAGTTATAGCGTTCGGGGAATACATCTGTAGGCAGGGATTTCCACTCTCTAGCCGCTCGCCATATAAACGTGAAACCGAAACGCTTCGTGCAAATCCGGGGAATAATCACAACATGGGGGTAGAATCCCAGCCCACGTCTACTCCCCCGATGATAGAAGTGGGAAGGCGGAATCAAATTATGCAATTCCATCGCACACTCTCCGTGACATATCCTGTGGAATAGCGATAAGCAGGCAACTTTACGGCGGTGTTCAAAGCTCTGCAGCTTCGCCTCAACTAATTCCGAGTGACCTATAAGCCTTTTGGCATGCTTGTCGATTGAATCCAAGGTGGTAAGTTGATATTTAGCTGAGCCATCCCATAAGTGACAGCTCCATACATGACCGGACTTGTACTTGTTACAGCTGAAGCAACTCTCCCGGTGTCCTGGATGCAGTCAAGTGACAGAGGTCTGTGACAACACTGTACACTGGCTGATCTGGGGTCAGAACCTGAACTTATAAGGTTCCTGTGCGCGCACAGGTCATAGTGCCCTTTGCGTATGCCCAAAGGGTAGGTAGGGAGGGTCACTATAATCAAAACTAACGTAGAAAGATATGGAGTAACGCCTCACCTTAGAAAGGATGCCAAGCTTCCTGGCTGCATTTTTAGCCATGGATGCAATGTATCTGCTGAAGTTCATTTTGGACGACAGGTCCATTCCAAGTAGCTGGAGACGGTCGGCTATCGGTATGGATATATCACCAAAAGTCGGAGTCAGGTCAAAGTGATTTCGTTTTGTGGAGAATAGACACTCCTGCGTTTTGGTAGCATTAAATTTGACAAGATTGGCATCATCCCAATCGGAGACTGCCTTAAGTGTCAAATTCAAACGACTAAACATGACCTCTCGACAAGACTGGATTTCTTCTCCACTAACCCTTATATTGCTCAAGTATTTGTCCACAACTGTGCTGTCATCAGCATACTCAAAAGCACCTGGAATTAACATATCATTGATATGCTGCAGAAAGAGAGTTGCGGACAGTACGGAACCCTGAGCAACTTCAGCTCTATCGCCCGATGTTCGGAAGAGTAGCCTTCTAAGACCACTCTAATCGAACATCCACTCAAGAAACCCGAAATCCAATTGCAAAGGTCAGTGGGAAGCCCATAAGAGGGAAGCTTGCTTAAAAGGCTTGCGTGCCAGACCCTGTCAAAAGCTTTAGAAATGTCTAAAGACACTGCAAGGACTCCATGTCTTTCTATAGCCTCGCTCCATAGATGATAGGTGTGTTGAGGTGTGTGATCTACTGGGGATCTTCTTGTGTACAAGAAGATCCCCAGTAGATCGTCCTCGTCGGAATCCGTACTGGCGATCACTGAGGAGATTGTTGTCATCAAGGTACGACAGGAGACGGTTGTTGAGTACACGTTCCATAGTCTTGCAGAGTATGGAAGTGACTGAGATAGGTCTATAGTTGACAGGGTCAACTCTGCTTCCTTTTTTGGGCACAGATTGCACGTTTGCAAGCTTCCACGACCTGGGAACTACACCAGTCTGAAGTGAGAAGCGATACAAGCGTGTGAGAACAGGATCCAACTCTGGCGCACAGTTATGCAGGACTTCTACTATTTGCTGGAATACCATCTGGCCCGCTAGCTTTATTCACATCTGAACTTTGCAGAGTTCTAAGTACCTGTTTTTGAAGTACGCGAACTGGCACCATACTGCAGCCAGTGTGAGCTAAAGAAGATCAAGACGCGAATTTTCTGCTAAGAGTGAGGCAAAAAAATTGACCTTCTCTTCCGCAGTATGAGCCAGTGAGCCATCCGGCTTCAGCAGTGGTAGTAAAGACGGGCGGCTAAAGTTTGTTTCGACCGCTTTGACAAGGGACTAAAAAGACTTGCTGCCTGCTGGAAAAGAGGCAAGTATGGCCCCTATGAGGTGCACATGGTCGAACTTTGCCCTGCATAACACTGTTTTGCACTTCTTGGCGAACTTATTAAAAGCTTTCTTCAGATTCCGAGTACTCGGAGTTTTGCGCAGTCGAGCATTTGCCCAAGCTTGGTACGCCGACTGTTTTTGTGCTTCAGCGCTGCTACAGTCAGAGCTAAACCACAGACGAGCTTGGGGTCCACTGGGTACATCGGAGTATGGTATTATAACAGGGAACGTAGCTTGGGTTTGCGTAGAGGTACTTTTAAACATAAAACTGGGATATTTCCATGAATAAATATTTATTTCATATTTACTGTTCGAAGCCTCGTCTAGAACTGCCAAGATATTCTTTTTTCATCTTATTTTTTAATACAATTCCAAACACAAACTTATATCCATTCAGCCAGCATTTCTACTCATAGAGTAGAGCCTAGACTACTCGACTACAACACAGCTCGACGAGTCTCTTGAAGAAAATCAAGCCTGACAGGAATATGAAGGAAGGGAAAAAATGGCGCATTTCGTCCCGATCTGCTAACCTGCGTCGCCACATCCGTATCGTACCACTAGGGCCCTGATCGGGTGGGGAGTATGTGGATACAGCTTTCACCGGACAGTGGTCAGAAGTATCCAGTGGTGCTTCCACAACCACAAAATATCGGTCTGGATCAGTTGTTAGCAGTAGGTCCAAGCAATTTGCCGTATGAGACTCAACATCTGGGATCCTTGTGGCGCCATTGACAAGCTGGGAAAGGCTTAGCGTTAACGCAAGTTTACGCGTCTCTTTCCCAGCATAGTCGGTCATCTGGTACGGGAACAACCATTCTTGATGGTGTGAATTGAAGTCCCCCAGAATGACTAGTTGCGCCACTGGGTACCTGGGTTGAGTCTCATCATACGCCGCGCTCAGATATTGGAACAGCTTGGTCGTCTCCTGATCTCCACTGTGCGAGCGGTAGACACAGCAGTGCACTATTTGAATACAGAAGCGAGATGTGGACACTCACGATATAGTTAGTTCACCTGTTGAAAGTCACTCAGTCAGCTATGGAACGAGCTATGCTCGGAGTTTTTTTGAAGGTTATCCGACAGAAAACTAAGGTCGTCGACATAGCTGGTAGAATAAGCAAGTTCAAGTGGCAGTGGGCTGGCCATATATGTCGCAGAACCGATAATAATAGTAATAATAATAATAAATTTAGGAAATGAAACTATTTTTCCGGATTTAAATCGCGTATATTTGTTTTTTCAAACAAACCGACGTTTCGGGCCCTTTACAGGTCCCATGGTCACGGTTGACTGAGGTGGTACAGTCTTCAACCAGTTATGTCTAATATTAATGCAAACCACCCTATTTTTTCACTATAGTTACAACAGTTATTAATTAAATACCTTATTTTTAATTTTACAAAGAAAACATTCCAATTTACGCTACATTAAGTTTTACAAATTATTTTATTGAATGAATTTTTATTAAGTTTAATTTATTATTAATTATTAATAGAAATTAGAATAAACTAAAACATATTAATTAGTACTGCAGTCTTATGTCTGTTTGGGATTTTTCATTAGAGGAAATACGGGATCCCAAACTGGTGGTACGGAGAAACCATCTTCCCTGTTGAAATTAGGATGTTTTTTAATTTCAATGGCCTCTCGCAGCATCCTGGGCAGATAACGGTCTTCTTTTGCAAGGACCTGGGGTTTGTCAAACTTCATTGAATGTGTAGGTTTATCCATGACATGCTCGCAGACTGCAGACTTGTTTACGCGACGCGACGTTCAGTCAACCGTGACCATGGGACCTGTAAAGGGCCCGAAACGTCGGTTTGTTTGAAAAAACAAATATACGCGATTTAAATCCGGAAAAATAGTTTCATTTCCTATGTGTAACAATCGCGAAAACCTAAGAACTCAATAATAAATTTATTCAATTTAAACATACAGCACTTAAACTAGATGACTACAATAAGGTACAATTCGATTGTATGGGCAGACAAAAGTTGAACCATCATAACCTATTCTAGGTACAAAACCTGTATTAATAGTGTTACGAAGATTCTCCGTTTTGGCAAAATCAGAAAAGAAAACAATCTTTGAACTGCGGCTAAAACTGAAATAGTGTAGTGCAGTGTCGTGAATCTAGTGTAGAGTAGCAACAGCAGTAATAAAAAGTAAGTAGAAAGTATGGGTAAGTGTGTGTGTGTGTGTGTGTGTGTGTGTGTGTGTGTGTGTGAATGTGCGTGTGTGTAAATGTGTGTGTGTGTGTGTGAAAGTGTGTGTGTTTGTGTGTGTAATAGCATTTATATAGATAGATAAATAAATAGATAAATAAAATTTAACCGATAACCGATGGGGGAAGCGAGTTCTTGAGTGGAGACCACGGCTCAGCAAACATAGTGTTGGACGCCCTCTGGCCAGATGGAGAGACGATTTGCGAAGGGCTGCTGGCAGCAGATGTCCAGCGGTGGACTACGATAGGCTGTTGATGATGATGTTGATACTTAATTTGTTTCATTACTTTTATGACTTTGAAGTGATAAAGCAATTTTGAGTTATCAACTCATTTGTAGAACAAAGACCTATGTGCAAGACTGCTTATTCTCAAGAAATTGTACATTTTGTTCATTGTTCTTCGCTGTGGATATCAGAACGACCGTTGTTAGATTATATATTTCCTAAACGAAATAAGATATGAAAATTCTGAAAACACCTATAGATAGTCCTTAGTTTGAATAACGAGATTACGTAAATAGATTTATCCTCATTTCCTTACCAGCGATAGCCTATCTAGTTTGAAATAAAGTAATTGTCGTCATTGTCAGAATCAGTAGTGTACAAACACATAATATTTATACTCTCGGACACATAATTTGAGACACCTTGAATTTTCAGTATTAAATGTCCTTAGCTTAAATAATGTTTGAATGATAACTAATAGAATTTTGAAAATGGTATGCTAAACGTCATTTTCAAAAGGTTTTGGTGAAAATTTGAATTTGCGAAACCGGGATAAAACTCTCTCTTCATTGATAAGTAATAATATTTTTTTTACTCCAGCCCTTGAAAAATAAAAATGATTTTTCATTATTTATTTTTCATACTAATTTACTACTACGCCTACTGGCAAATATAGCAGAACATAGTAAAGCACCGAAAATAACGCTGATAACGACAGATACCGCAGTGTTTGTACCGCAGGGATATCTGCGTATTTGTCAACTCTCATCCTCAATATTTTAAAACACGCGGTGAAGTCATTCAAAGGCAAACTAGAGCAAAAATTATGAATCTCTTATACCAACCTCGTTGCCATAAAGTAATTTATAAGAATAACTGCTTTAACATGTGTATAATTGTTTACAATAAATTACCAAACGAAATTAAATTGTTACAAGGACATACTTTTAAATTAAAATTGACAAAATGGCTTTTGACACATTGCTTCTATAGTAATAAAGAATACTTAGAATTTACAAATTCATTACATTAATTGGAAACTATAGAGACTAAAGAAACATTGAATCCCATTAATATTTGCACATCTGCTTGCAGGTTGAATACAATGTACCTAATTTTACTTAAGACCTTTGTAATTACTGTATTCTGGCAAATAAACGTATTCTATTCTATTCTATTCTATTCTATTTGTTAAAAAATCTGGCCTTTTATTTTATTTTTTCATTTTAAGTTTCATTTGAGAAGGTTGATTTCGAGTTGCTGTCAATTTCGTAAACTTTAGTGCAAAAAGTTCTTTTATTTATGAAAGTTTGATTTAATCAAGGTCAAACTGTTACCATTTTTAAATTTTCAGCTATTTCTACTTCATTAAAAAAATCTAAAAAAAATACTTTTGTTTAATTTCGTTTTTTTTCAATAAAGGTATATAAGTAGATATTATAAGATGTTAATTTAATCTTACGCTGAAGTAGCTGCTAGTAGGTCATCGGAGGCTTCAAGGAAATGAAGAATTGCGTGATTAGCACGGAGTCTTACCTGTCATCTTATGGTTACATAATTATTTGACAATTAAAATCACCTCGAGTTCTTAGGTTTTCGCGATTGTTACACACCGACGTTTCGGGCCCTTTACAGGTCCGAAATTTGGTTTGTTTGTTTGAAAAAACAAATATACGCGATTTAAATCCGGAAAAATAGTTTCATTTCTCAAATTAAAATCATGTTCAGTACTACAATGATTATAAACAAAAAAGGACCTAAACTTTATAGAGATATAAGTGTTCCGGGTGTAATTAAACAAAACTATTTAAAACTTTATATACTTAATATGATGTTGAATGATAACCATCTAATAACTGGTCAAGGGAAACTGTGTGAACCATAGAAATAACAATTACATACAGACAGTAATAACAATGGAGCAATTGGCTAATTGATCATTATAAAAAAGTATTGTTAACATTATTCATCCTTAATTTTGATTGCATTATTTATTTAAAAACTCCCTCCTTCCCCCACCCTCCCCCTGTTTTTAACTAATTCATGGTCTTTGAATATTATTTGTTTTTTTCTATTCTTTTTTGTTATTATTAATTTAGTTTTCCGTGCTTTATCTATAGATACAGATTTATTTATAGATACAGAAAAATATAATCTACATCCTATCCAATTGGAGAGGATGTAGGTTATATTTGTCTGTATCTAATCGAGCAATAGACATGTCAGACGTAATTTCACTTATGCCATTCTTCCGTGAGGGGCGAGAAATGTGAGTAAAAATTATGATTTTCTGTTTAATATACTTTGAGAAGTCAAAAATAATAACAATCATACCGATCCTAGAATTCACTCTTGGGCTCTAACCAAAACATCCAAACTGAACCAATTTAGAAAAGTTAAATATTTGTCCTCATCTAAAGCCCATTCCCCGTTCGGCCACCAAAGTTGCCAAATGTATTCGAATTGACATTTCAATCTGAACTTCAGACTGGGTTTCAAGTTACTTAATTAGTAGCGGAACTAAGTTCCATGAGTTTTAATCTTTAATCTTTAATTAGTCACTGTGTTTTTAGTTGTGTAAAGTAAACAGTAACGTATGACGAGTAAGTAATTAAACAAAGAATGAGGACATTTTGTCCTAAAACGCTAAAACTAGACTAGTCATGAGAAGATGCACGGGGACAATATACATAGATTTGTAGGTTGCTAAATTTCATAACCGAACTAGATTTACATTCGCCACTAAGAAATTCCATGCATTTAGGATATAAGCTTAAAAAATAAGTACCATATTATTACTGTTGCAAAAACAAGATTGTGTTTATTTATTACCAGTGTTGTTTCAGTGACGAAGCCAGCTACAATGGCTGAAACTATGGACCCGCTGGCTCCGAGTGTCAACTCGTCTTCCCGACCCTCGGGTCTGATGAATAAGCTGCGATTGAGGTTCGGCAGATTGCCGGCTGGGAGAGCTCCAGGAGAAGGTAATAATCTTAATGCATTTATAAGCTTAAGCAGATAATTCTAAAATGGAAGTTTACACCTATAATCCGGTATGTAATCCCTTAAAAACATACATCTTTTCAGAAAAATCAGTTTTCATCCGTGAATTCGCTTCCATCTCCCATCTTTTTTTTAACGACTCCAATAATATCTTTTGCCATTTTGTTTTGTGTTGCCATTTTGTTTTTTATTGATTACACCCAAATCGAATCGGTAAGGTTACTTATTTATTTAAATCTGATAGTTATTACAAGTAGTAATAAGTTTTAAAACGAAATAATTGATTATTTAGCTTTTGTTAACACAATTTTTTTTTCATGTAATACAAATGCGCCTGATGGTAAGCGACGACGCGCCGATCCATAACAGTTACAGTGCCACTCAGAGCTTTAAATTGCAAAGGTCTGAGGGGCACTACCATTGCGCCCGTCACCCTAAGACATAAGTTGACAAGTCCCATGCACCTGTAATTTCACCAAGACCCTTCAAAACCGGAACACAGTAATGCTGACATTACTGCTTGCCGGCAAAAATAGATAATTCAGATGATTAATTAAAAGAAACCAGTGACCAGTCTTCCGCTTTGCTGGCCATTTTCCCACTATAGATGACATACGGAACTACTCTCGAAGTCCGTCAACGAAAAGACGGGCCCATTCGAAACTGTCAAATCGCATTGTCATACATTCTTACTTCTAGTCCCTACCGAAACTCAAGTCTGTAAGTAATCCAAAAAACGGCCGTAACTACTTCGTGCTTAGAGAAGGCCCCTGGTAACCCCTCTTTCTATTTTCAAATGTTCTTTAGGCGTGGAGTCGTCGATCAGTACACATGAATAAAAATGGATGTAAATTACTTTGTTACTCCGCGAACCCAGCCAAGGTTGAATCGTGCAAATCCGCATAGAATTAATAACCCAAACGCAACTAGGTACAGCAAAAAACTAGCTCCAAAAATATACCTGACACGTGTTTTGTTTCTCTACGAGGCATACTCAGGAATTAGGTATAGATTGTTCGAATTTCAGCCGAAAAACATTTCGAAATTGACCGGGAACTTTACCTGCATGAAAAAATATTGAAAACAATTAAATGACCTGCAACTATCTTTAATAAACCCGTCATTGCTCAATTAACACTCAGTCAAACCGTGATATCCCTCTATTGTTGCTATTCACCCGGCCAAGGTCGCTATGAACAAAAAAACAATTGATAATACTGGATATTGGACTTTAAAATAATGAATTGTTTATCAGTTTACATTTAAACTGCAACTATAATGCAGGTGCAGTTAGTGAAGAAGTGTTTATAGAATTTAAAAAGGTTTTCGCTGACCAGTATTGGAATGGTAGCTGCTGCTTGAATCTGAAATTCAAGATCTTAGTGGTTCAGCGTCTAGCTCTGTGGACGCTAGTTGATAAGATCCCATTGGGACGTATTTCGGAAATCAGCTATTGTAATTTGTTTCTGATCTGGGTGTTCTGAATATTGCCCCAGAGTTAATTTTGCTCTGGTATACTTGTAATACAGGAAATTCCTTCCTTTGAGATCAGATAATCGTCATTATAGCCTGGTATACTATTGTTCCGTTTGGAAGATTGGAATCATGGTGAGAGTTGTAGAAAAAGTTGAAAGTGGTAAGAGATTTTTATTTCCTTCATGGTGTTTCAAAGTGGGAAGATGTTTTAATAACCAATAAGATTTTTTGTTTGTTTTGACATCTCCACTCTATTTGCTGAAAATATGAAATCCTGTTTGGAAATGAAACTATGTTTTCGGATCCAAATCTTACTTGCTTGTTTTTTCAAACAGACCAACGTTTCATTCAACGGATCATTATTTTCTATGTATAACGAAAGCGAAAACCTAACGAGTCGATATCCTATTGGTTATTATTGACTACTCTTCGTTAGTGATTAGGCCAACATGTGAAAACTATTTGTATTCATAAGAAATTAAAGCTCACAATTCTACAGTCATTTGGAAGCAATGCCTATTGGAATTTAAATATATACAATATTGCGCAATGATTCATTGAAAACGAAATATTTAATGATAATTTACATTGTTTGTTGTGGAATTTGTTTTCAACGATCCCGGTGGCACTGTTGTTAGCAATGGGGTTCTGTAGAGATTTCCAAATTAGGACCAATTGTGTTGATACAAAGATCGAACAGCATAAAGAAAAATTCCTTCGATCTGACTGGACTCGGACCAGCGTCTGTTGCAACACAACACATCGAAGGAATTTTTCTTTTTCCAGGCTTTCTGCATTCTCATTTCTCTTAACGGTGGCGGTTCGACGAGACGGGAGACCAAACCCGTTACTTGACGTTAGACTTTTGTATGTGTTTAGTTCGCAAGCCGAACCGACATAGACGACTGCGACGCGATGCAAAAGACAGTGTGATAGTCTTTGTCGCGGACCTGGTGTCGCGAGTCTCGTTCGAAAAGCTGGTGGGTTATAGTGAAAGATGACGTCGTTTTTTGATGAAGCAACTTTGTCTCGATCTCCTGTCTCTGTCTCAACTCGAACCGCCACCTTTAGGCTAGGCTTGACTGCAGCAAAGCATCGATCGAATTTCTGAACCAATATATTAGCCCTTACTGACAAAGCTCTCCGCTCCCTCCTCATATCGTCTCTGAAATGTCCTAGATACTATTTAAAGTAACCGGTGGTATGTCTACAGGATATTTACTGTGGATTTGAATTGGACATTGGGGCAGGCAGAGATTACAGCTCGTCATTTTGCACGATGCAGTTTAACCATGCTTCACTTACACTCATCAATCTTTTGAAGAACATTCTCGATTTGACCTGAAAGCGTTTTCCGCGGCCGTCGACTTCCAATGTTGCCTGCCACATTGGCTCTATAGAGCCTCTTTTTTTCATCACTATTCTATTCATGATTTGAACAATTTAATAATAAAACAAATATTTATTTCAGGATATGTGGAATTCGGAGAGTTCCGCGCAGAACGAACTGCTATCAAGAAAGTGGGCACCTTCGCTGGTGTCTTCTGTCCCGTCGTGCTGTCCATGTTCAGTGCTCTCATTTTTATTCGAATGGGTAAGTTATAGTTAAGGTAGATTAATGAAACAATTTTAAATAAACCAACTCTAAAACTGCCCTTACAGCATATTACGCATTCTTTCACTCAAAATTCTCTGGAATGGAATATGGAGAAATTGTACCACCATACAGGATATCTTATCTCAATTCAATTCAATAATTTATTGCAAAACCATAATGTACATAATAAGATGTTACAAATGTAGTGAGACCAGTATTATGGGCCCTGTCGGGCACGCAACATAGGAGCTAGGAGAGAGGAAGCGCAATTTTATAGTAGTGTTTTATATACAGTAAGTATTCTAATCTTATTTATCATAGGTACTATATACTATATTATATTGTTACAAAATTTAATTTAAAAACAACCTTAATATTTATCATCATTTTGCGTGGCCAATGAATGTATTATCTATTAAATATTCGTTAATAGTGTAATAACATTTTTCGGATAGGAATAGTTTTAATTTTTTTATGAAAATGTTGTCATTGTTTTCATTTTTTATATTTTCAGGTAGTTTATTATAAATTTTAATAGAAGAACTGTAGGTACTAGAGGAGTTAATTTTTAATCGTGAAGTCGGCAATACTAATTTATTTTTAAGTCGTAAAGAGTACTTACATGGGATATCTTCACGTTTTTTATAAAATTGTTTATTTTCCTGACAAATTTACTTATTTCCAAAATATATAAACTGGACAGGGTTAATATTTTATATTTAAGAAAATATGGTCTACAGCTATCAGTCTGGTCAATATTGTCTATTGGCCAATATTAAAGTATAAACCAATGCTTGAAACCGGCCGTCTACGAACTAAACTATAGGAACCTATCCTAACGACGCATAGCTGAGATATCATTAAACGATTTCATTATTCTAAAACTGGGTTATGGTTTTTTTACGATATCTCAAAAAAAAAATATTTTGTCACTTAATCCCGTTTTAGTCAGCAGACGGCAGAAATGCAAAAGACACTCTTAATATATTGTATTAAGAGTCATCAATTTAAGCATTGGTTTAAGACGTATTTAAGTTTAGTCCAAAAATATAATAAACTCAATGTTTAATTTAATTTCTTGTTGCTACTTAGGCGAAGTTCGTTTTGTAAATACGAAAACTTACTTCGTCATTTTTGCGCAGCTGACGTCAAAGTTTGTTTTATAAATCCATACTAAGTATAAAGTTACTTTTCGTGGTGCCAGCTGCGGTAACAAAAGGGTCACGCGTTTGCGCGCTACATCCGATTCGTATTCCTTCCGAATCAGAGACAATACAAATCTAGAAAACTCGGATGTCGTTTGTGCATTAAGTCCAATTCGAATCCGAGAAAATACAAATATCGCTTGTACACTTATAAATAAAATGATCCCTCTGACATTTCGGACCGTCATTTCTGCCTCAGTATCAAAGTCAAATAATCATTTATTCCATACATCGAGTATATAACCAGAAATAAAGACGAAATAAGGGCCATATATTCCTGGTAACAACTCAATAAATAACGAATATATGTATTCCAAAAAATATTCTGTATTTATTGTAATAAGATAATATGTCTAACAATGCCGTGCTGTTCTATTCGGTGGTATGGAAAAAACAGCAAAACATCTAATTACAAAACAAACGGTACCACATTTCATCGGTAATTAAATATTAAATATGTAATTTTGCCATTTTCGTTCATCGTAGCAAAGCTCAAGTTAATTGGACTTTTGAAGTGAAACAATTGACGACACCCGTCAATTGTTTCGTACTCGGGCTAGCCAATCGGAGCGCAGTTGTCACAGTAATGATATGGCAGAATAGTTTTCAAACAAATTAAATGACATTTCATCTCTATTTCTGGTTATATACTCGATGATTCCATAGGTGAAGTTTTTACACTTGAAAACGTAATTTTCTTAAGCTACTTTTTAAGCATCTATACTCGATGTTTTTAAGGTACTGCTCGTTCACTACGCTGACCTCCCTGAGAAGAACGAGCAAGAAACTCTAGGGATCGCTCTTTTCAAATAAACTTAAATGCTATGGAATACACTTTGAATCATAATTGTGTGGAATCTAGACTCTTGTTGTCTTTCCATACTTCTTTATCTAAAACATACTCTTCAATTTTAAATATGATATTTGTTGATGTGATGGTATTTGTTTGAAAACGCAGTGCGTTCCATAGTATCTCATCTTTTTATTCAAGGTAATTATTTCCATTCTCATGACTGTCCTGCAAGTTAGAAAGCGTGCTATGATCAAAACCGACATTGCACAAGATGCAATTCATACTGGCCTTCAAATCGTCTATTTACCAACGCCGTTCCACGAGTAATCAATTCTGTGTAAAGTGTTTTTTATTTACTGTTTATGTGCACCGTCATTTTTCTTCGATAGTCCTTAAGTTATTGTTTATGGTGTTAGTAATATAGTCCTCCGGAGTGGTTAGTACTTTACAAACAACCCTGCATATAAAATAGGTCAAATTATGTCACTGATATCTCTATAATTACGTTTTTATTGTTGTGATTGCCGTGCATGAGCACTGAGCGGGCGAGAGCGGGGTGAAGTTAAAGGAAGGGGAGGATTGCGGTGCACAAATACGTTCATGACTTTGTGTAAATATTATCGTCAGTTCGCCATTTTTAACCGACTTCAAAAAAAGGGAGGAGGTTCTCATTTCCACTGCTTTTTTTGTGAACCGATTTTGATGATTCTGTTTTTTGTTGGAAAGAGGGTATCTCAGTATTGATCCCATTTAAATTTAAAGAAAATATTCCATCTCTAAGTGTGTCAAACTAGGGAATAAAATCGGTTTCGCGCACTTTCCGGTAACCGATTTCAATAAAACTTCTCAAATAAATGTAATTCTACAAACATTTGAGGTCGGTTTTTTAATATTCTGTACTGAGATTATGCGCCAACAATTTCTAATTCATTCGTGAAATCCATTGACTTACAATTATATGGACGTCGGGTCCGCGCTAAAAAGTGTCCGCACTTGTAAGGCGCTAAAATCGTATACAGAGCGCCAAACTCCGCTTTAGTCTTCATTTGTTCTACTGACAGCGCGATACTGCGATGACATTACAATTTAAATTTCGAATAGGTTGACTTGGGACATTTTTTTCGTGGTTTTTGTATTAGACCCGTCTCGTCCATTTATTTGTAAGTCAATGGTGAAATCACAGGTTTTATAGAAATGAACAATTATATATTATACATAATGATTAGGTTATTATATAGTTTCAATCATTAAACAATCATTGTGAATCATCAATCATTAGGCATATAAATATGTAGGAATTGAAACTTTTTTCGCGTATATTTGTTTTTTTTTCACACAAACCAACGTTTCGGGTCCTTTACAGGTCCCATCGTCACTGTTGACTGAGATGGTATAGTCACTGGTTATAATTGGTTGATGAATCCGGAAAAATAGTTTCATTTCCTACGTGTAACAATCGCGAAAACCTAAGAACTCGATGCATATAAATATATTCAAATCTTGTTGTCCACATGCACTAAATAATAAGAAAATAAAACTAAGTGTAACATGTTTTAAAAATTGTATGCTATACATAAATAAACAAATTATGCAATAAGTAACAATTAAAATTTATATTAAATATATTACATACATTCTTCTTATTGATTTGAATAATTTTCTGTGTGTCAATAATATGCTTATCCTGTTGGCGAATAACCGAACAATAAACTCGAAATTACTGTGTAAATATACCTAATACAATCGAGCGGTTATCGTGTTACGGGACTGTTATTGGTCATGCGTCATTTATCATGTTTATTATGTCACTCAACTGAATAATAAGTACGATTCATAATGTAAATTGACACGTGTGGAATGTATGTGTTGACTCGTATAAGTAGAAAGTTTGTAAGGTAGAAAAAGATAACTATTTCTATAATGTAGAAATATACAGATGTTTGTACTGAGGTAGAAATAGACAGATGTTTGTACTGAGGTACAAATAGACAAGTGTTTCTACTGTTTATTTTTTTATTTATGATAAGATTCTTGTGGCCTTTTAAGTCAAACCAAACGTCCAGCAAGTTAAATTAAGTTCGATATAATAATGACATCTTAAATATAACAGTAGAGTTAGATATACTTGAAGTCTTGCACATTCACATACCCACCCAAGTATAAATATACAATTCACACTTCTCTTTTACCTAACAACACATATGAATGTTTATATTCATAAATTCTTCTGAATTGTAACTTAATTTTTATCCTCTCTTACTAAAAAACTGTAGTAAAGTGTAAAATATTGTTATACCTTTTTCAGCCACCAGTCTCTCAGTAATAAGGTTTAATATTAGAACTCTCTAGTCATTAAGCATTTATCAAGTTTACCTTGTATGTGGAGAGAAAATAAATAATAATTGTTATAGACAGGTGTTTCTACTGAGGTAGAATCAGACAGGTGTTTCTGCTAAGGTAGAAATAGACAAGTGTGTTTATTAAAGTGGAAATGTTTAGATTTTTCTACTATGGCAAAATAAAAGGTAATCTGCGAAGGTGACGTTATTGTCTTTGTGATACAAACATTTCTATTTCTTTTTCCAGGTTACCTAGTGGGCAATGCAGGTCTATTAGTGACTCTAGCACAATTCGGAATGGCCTATTTAATAGTGCTCTTTACTGTGATGTCAATTTGTGCTATCTCCACCAATGGTGCTGTTGAAGGCGGAGGAGTTTACTGTATCCTTTTATTAATAATAATTAAAAGGTGCGTTGTTATATGCGCCTAGAGGTTTAATCTAAGAATAATAGTGAAAGATGATATAATAGAAGAGAAAATGGAATGATTCGATGATATGGCATGTGAAACGGTTTGTTTTATTCCAGAGGAAAAAGAGAAATTACATGGCATGCACTGCCATTTTTATAGCAAAACTAAGGTTCGTATTCTAGAACTCTACTCAATGCTCAGAATTGCACTGGAAACATAAACACTGGAAATACGACCCTAATGGCAGAGACTTGAGTATGATTTCGAGTGCTAAACCATACTCAAATCCTGACTTGAGCATTGAGTGCAGTTCTAGAATACGACTCTAAGGTGCTTCTAGACAAAATCGCTAGAGTAATGTCAATACGATATGGCATGCTGTACTGTTAGTAGTACACACATGACCCGCTAAATGTCGCCACTAACAATGACTAATGACATAAAACTTTATTTTAAAAGACAGGAAATGCAACAAGTAGTATGAGATTGGAAAAAATCGCTTTCGTTCTGAATGAATGAATGAAATATTCTCTATATCACGAAATAAGCTAATATACAACAGGCGGGCTTATTGCTAAGTAGCTATTTCTTACGTAATGCTTAAACTAACTGACATTCCGTACGTTAACGATCCCAATAAATTGTATAATTCAGTTTTCAACATAGTGAAAAGTGAACGTGATAATGTTTTTAAGTCCAAAATCATAACTATTAATAATTCATTGAAATTTAGTGAATGGGCGACTGTGGGAATTCACAAAAGTAGACAAAGGCTGTATGATCTTTACGATGAAAGAACTTATAACACTAGTAACAGTTTTAATGATTTTGTTAGGAAATATTCGAAAATGTTTAAACGTGTTTGTGTGGCAGCCAAAGCAATGTTTATTAATAATAAAATAAAAAGCAGCGCGAATGTAGTAAAAACGACTTGGAATATTATAAATAGCGAAACTGGAAGGGTCAAACCTCGTAACTTAGATTTTCAACTAAGATTTAATGACAAAATTGTAAACACAGACGCAGAAGTTGCTAAAATATTTGAAAATTTTTTTACCAACATTCCAATTTTGACTACTAATTCGTTAAATTCATCTCCCACGGCCGCTGAATCCTTACTAAAAGAAAATAATGCAGTTAGTATCACTAATTTAAGGTTCCGTCATGTATTTCCAAACGATATTGTTAAAGCCTTTAAGTCTATAAACATAAAAAATACTGCTGATCTTGATGGTCTTTCAGTCAGAGTAATTAGTTCTATAGTTGATTGTATTGCACCTTATTTAGCCTGTGTCTTTAATAAATGTGTTGATGATGGTGTCTTTCCTGACCTCATGAAGCAAAGTAAAGTTATTCCACTTTTCAAATCTGGTAGTATTTCTGACCCCACCAATTTCAGACCTATATCAATACTACCAACTCTCAGTAAAATATTTGAAAAAATTATTCTAAATCAGATGTGTGCACATTTTTATAGTAATAATTTAATGTCTCCTAAACAATTTGGTTTCACTCGGGGTCGCTCTACAACCGACGCTGGTGTAGAGTTGATTAATCATATATTTGATGCATGGGAAGTCTCACATGATGCTATTAGTGTATTCTGTGACCTTTCCAAGGCTTTTGATTGTGTGCACCATGATACACTGGTCAGGAAACTTCGCCATTATGGTGTGGCGGGACGTGATCTCGACCTTCTTAAATCGTATTTGCGTGGTAGGGTACAGAGGGTCGATGTTAACGGTACGAGATCGTCAGGGTCTGTAATTAGCATGGGTGTCCCTCAAGGTTCAATTCTAGGCCCATTTTTGTTTTTAGTTTATATTAATGATTTACCTAGCCTTATGGAGGGTATAAAACATGAGATAGTATTGTTTGCTGATGATACTTCCTTATTATTTAAAGTTAAAAGGCACCAATGTTCCTATGACGATGTGAACAATGCTATATCTAAAGTAGTTGATTGGTTTGCTGTTAATAACCTACTTCTTAATGAGAAAAAAACAAATTGTGTGAAATTTACATTACCCAATGTTAGAGAGACGGTTACAAACATTGTAGTTAGAAACGAAAAATTGAATCTTGTGGATACAGTTGTATTTCTAGGTATAACGTTAGATGCTAAATTGCAATGGGGTCCCCATATAAGTAAGTTGTCAAAACGGCTCAGCTCTGCAGTGTACGCGATTAAAAAAATAAGGAAACTTTCA
>NW_020655834.1:0-164 GCF_003589595.1 Hyposmocoma kahamanoa | reverse complement strand
TAATTTATGTTAAAAGGAATAGTAATTTCTTTATGAAAAATAGTGACAGACATAACATTAATACGAGGAATAAAAATAAACTAGCTTTTCTTGATAGTCGTCTTCACAAAGTCAAACAATCATTTAAGGGGCAATGTATACGCTTCTATAACAAGATTCCGGTT
>NW_020655833.1:16871-17946 GCF_003589595.1 Hyposmocoma kahamanoa | reverse complement strand
TGGTAGTATTTCTGACCCCACCAATTTCAGGCCTATATCAATACTACCAACTCTCAGTAAAATATTTGAAAAAATTATTCTAAATCAGATGTGTGCATATTTTTATAATAATAACTTAATGTCTCCTAAACAATTTGGTTTCACTCGGGGTCGCTCTACAACCGATGCTGGTGTCGAGTTGATTAATCATATATTTGATGCATGGGAAGTCTCACATGATGCTATTGGTGTATTCTGTGACCTTTCCAAAGCTTTTGATTGTGTGCACTATGATACACTGGTCAGGAAACTTCGCCATTATGGTGTGGCGGGACGTGATCTCGACCTTCTTAAATCGTATTTGCGTGGTAGGGTACAGAGGGTTGATGTTAACGGTACGAGATCGTCAGGATCTGCAATTAGCATGGCTGTCCCTCAAGGTTCAATTCTAGGCCCATTTTTATTTTTAGTTTATATTAATGACTTACCTAGCCTTATGGAGGGTATAAAACATGAGATAGTATTGTTTGCTGATGATACTTTCTAATTATTTAAAGTTAAAAGGCACCAATGTTCCTACGACGATGTGAACAATGCTATGTCTAAAGTAGTTGATTGATTTGCTGTTAATAACCTACTTCTTAATGAGAAAAAAACAAATTGTGTGAAATTTATATTACCCAATGTTAGAGAGACGGTTACAAACATTGTAGTTAGAAACGAAAAATTGAATCTTGTGGATACAGTTGTATTTCTAGGTATAACGTTAGATGCTAAATTGCAATGGAGTCTCCATATAAGTAAGTTGTCAAAACGACTTGGCTCTGCAGTGTACGCGATTAAAAAAATAAGGAAACTTTCAGACGTCGAAACCGCTAGATTGGTTTACTTCAGCTACTTTCACAGTCTAATGACATACGGCATTTTGCTTTGGGGTAATGCCGCCGATATCAATAGAATCTTTGTCCTGCAGAAACGTGCAGTTAGGGCAATTTACAATCTGGGCCCCAAAGTATCTTTGAGAGATAAGTTTAAGGAAATTAACATTCTTACACTAGCCTCACAGTACATTTATGAAAATGTAATTTATGTTAAA
>NW_020655833.1:0-16771 GCF_003589595.1 Hyposmocoma kahamanoa | reverse complement strand
AAATAAAAAAAAAATATTGTAAATGTTATTTACAAAGAGCAACCCCTAGAGTTTCTTGCTCATTCTTCTCAGGGGAATCTGCCTTACGAATGAGCGGTAGAGTTTAACCATTGTGACGATTTCAAGTGTAATAATGCTTACCTATGAAATAAAGATTATTTTGAATTAGAATTTCTTTCTCTCTCTGAACTGGTACAAACAAACTGTGACAAATCAAACTTCCCAAAAGCATGCGGATTTAGCTACTAATATCGTGGAATGCCTTTGTGTGTCGCTTGATTTGTCGCCGTTTTTACTTAATGGAAAATAAAACAATAAAATTTAAATATGTTAATTTTTATTAGATATTATAGCAAGTGTTCAAACTGCCTCCCTCTGACTCTAATACACATGCGACATCTTTTGACGAATGAGCTTCTCAGACGCCTCAAACTCATTTGAGAAATTTCTCGAGCTGCTTCATAGACTCGTCGTCGTAGTTCGGTTTCTGTAGTGATAGCTTTGGAGTAAACTTTATCTTTTAAGCACCCCCAAAAGAAGAAGTCCAGGGGGTTCAGATCAGGTGATCTCGGTGGCCACAAAATTGGTCCCAATCGGCCAATCTATCTTCGTGGGAACGTCTGGTCGAGGTGCGTTCGGATGTCGCGAGCGTAGTGGGCTGGACACCCATCATTTTGAAACCACATTCTTCTTAGTAATGCTATTGGCACATCTTCGCGAAGGTTTGGCAAATGGTTTTGTAAAAACTCTAAATAATTTTCGCCATTTAGAGTCGGAGGCAGTTCAACTGGACCAAATATTTCGCCATTGAAAATTCCGGTTCATAAATTAATTTTAAACTGGTGTTGGGACCGATCTTCTCTTCTCTCGTGCAGGTTCTCTAACTGCCAGCTATGGATATTGTGGAGTTTACATAGCCATCTCTGCGACATGCTGATTCATCACTCCACAAAATCGTATTAAAAAAGTTGGGGTCTTCACTGTGCTTTTGAAGCATTTGTTGACAAAACTGTACGCGTTTAGCGTAATCGCTCGGCAGTAAAGTTTGAACTCTCTGAATATGGTATGGGTGGTATCGGTGCCTTTTTAAAATTCGCTGTGCCGTAGACTTTGAAATGCCAGTCCGTTTTTCTATCAGGCGAACTGAAATGGACGGATCTCTTGACACTTCCTGCAAAACTATTTCGTCTGCGACGGTACGAGGTCTGCCTCCACCACGATGGCCAGGGTTCCTACCCTTTCTGTATGCAGCATCAACTCTTATTATGGTCTCATGGGTCGGTGGCCTACGGTTAGGAAATCTTACCACATACAATCTTGCTGCTAATCTTGCATTTAACGATACGATGCCTGGAGCAGAAACACGTCTAGTTTCGCCGTAAATTAGGTACATGTCAGCGTAATCACTACGAGTGAATTCGGGGTTTGCTCCAACGATATTCTGTTGATCTGCCATTTTAACTGTATAAAGGCAGTATCCGGAGGCGCAGCCGTCGATCACACACAAACAACACGGTCCAAATAGTAAGCAAATCAGGGTCCAAAGTAATGCCAAGTTGTTGATATGATTACTAAAAAAACTTTTCCGATCGTTATCAAATCAAAGTCCAAAGTGATGCCAAGTCGTCGAAAGTGTAGAAACGGAAGCAGCGATAAAACGAAAAACGCGTACGTAGCACAAAACACAAAGGTATGTACTAACGGGTACTACGGGCCCAACCCGACCCGATCCCACCTGGCGACCGATACCGACGTAAGAGGCTATACTATATATATATATATATAACAAATAAGGCTCATACCTCTCGCTCATTTTTTACTACAGCCAATCACAGAACAGTATTGTTTGACTCACTTGGTTGAACATTAATTTAAAATGTTATACATTACAAAGGTGTAAAGATAATCTACGCGAATACTATAATTAGTATAATAATTATACAAGATTCGCAGTTGCCTCGTTTAGCTAATTATCATTAATTTTAGAAACCATAACATAATAGTCCATAAAAAGTTGATCGAAAACGGAACTTTTCGAAATGCAATTGTGAAATTGTTATAGGCAAATTGTGATGTAGTATTTCAAACAGTCAATTAAAATGAAACTATTTTTCCGGATTTAAATAATAATAATAATAATAATAATTTATTTCAGGCATTTTGGCCCATATTAATTGAATACAGTAATTACATTTAATGATTAATTACAAGTTGGTGAATAATAAAAACATAAAGACAAAAATAAAAATAATTTAAAATTCATTATCAATAAGTTAAAATTAAAACAATAAAAAGAATCCAAAATTAAATATTCAAATTGAAAAATATAAAATAACTAAACTTACTTAACGAAGCGGGATGCACTGGCATGCAACCGCAACCACCTACACATCATATCCCAGTCACAGCGCTCGGACAGTGCGCTCAGAATTCCATTAGTACTAGACCGTAGGCGCGACAGTAGTGAAGCGCTCCGTTTGCGTATTATAGCATAAAAGTCATCAATGTGAGCTTCTGCAAACATGGCGGAGGCGCTACAGAATCTCGGCATTTTCAACAGAATTCTGAGCGCATCGTTGTATTGTACACGCAGTACGCTGTACGCCCGCTGTGTAAAATTAGTCCACAGGCTGCACGTGTAAAAGCTCTGACAATATGCTTTAAAGAGCGTCAGCTTTACTTGTCTTGTACAGCGCGAAAACCTACGAGCCAACATGTTGCAGCGGACGGACAGCGCCCTCCGCTCCCTATCAATGTCCCCGCAATCACACAAATCGTCGGTGACACAGTGGCCCAGATACTTGAATTTATGTACCATATCCAAAGCAGTGCCACAAAGACTAATGGGTAGGGAAGAGTAGCATTTGGTACCAGCTTTAAAAATCATGCACTCACTCTTTTTGGAATTGTATCTGAGCCCATGGGCCTCCGCGTACGACTCACAAATGCGCAGTAGTTTCCTCAGACCCACCGATGGACTCAGCAGCACCATGTCGTCTGCGTAACTGATGTTATTGACGCACACTCCGTCTATAGAGCAACCGACATTGGCGCCTGCGAGCCCACCGATGAGCGCGTTCATGTATAGGTTGAAGAGACGAGGCGAGCTCAACCCTCCCTGCCTCACCCCACACTCCAACCCATACGTATCCGAGAACTCTCCCGCCCACTTCACACTGTTCTGCTGGTGATTATACTAATATTTAAAAATTGACACAATCTCACTAGGCACTTCAGTTTCTGATTCCAGCTTTTGCCACAGCCTGTCATATGAAACTAGGTCGAAGGCTTTTGACAGGTCCAAAAAACAGGCATATATTGGTGTTTTTCTAGCAGTGTAGTACTGAACAGTCTGCTTGAGACAAAGTATGGCGCTTTCAGTTGACAAACCGGGTGTAAATCCAAACTGAGCGTCATGCAAGTGGATGTATTTGTCCAACTGTTTATCAAGCAGACTATCCAGTACCTTAGCTACAGTAGTTGCCAGTGAAATCGGCCTGTAATTAGATAAATCTGAGGCGTCACCCGTTCTGTTTTTAATAATGGGAACCACCACAGTATACATTAGATCATCGGGTAAATACTCATGATTCACACATAGGCTGAAAAACATTGCGAGAACCCTTGGCAGGTGCGGACCAGCGTACTTTAAGTGCTCGATGCTGAGGTCGTCATGACCCGGCGACTTGCCTCTAACCATCTCTCTTATAATATTTGCTATATCTTCAGCCAAAAAGCGTACACTAATGTTCCCGGGGTCACCCTCAGCATCGACCACCCTCGACATCTGTCCGAGCGACGACTCCACCCTGAAATGACGCTGAAACGCGGCAGCTATGTTACGTGGCTCGTGTTCGCCGCCCACACTCACAGGTAGACTCGACTTAGGGTTTAAGTTATTCGTGTTTTTCCAAAATTTGTCAAATTTTTTCTTAGCATGATGTTCCGCCAGAATATCCATTTTTTTTTGTGTTTCATTGTCTTGACAAAATTTTAACTTGGACTTAAAATGTTTTCTTGACTCGCGCATATTATTGTAGATGTCCCCGTATTTAGGTTTTCCACACAACATCCACGTTTGAAAACAAAGTCGAGCCCACCTATGAGCGGCACTGACATGTCGATTCCATCCTGGCACATGTCTATTGTTATTACGTTTAGGTGCCCTGTAACTACACTCAGCTGCAGCCCTCATCACCCCCACAATATCACTGTACATTTTGTTCAACAGCAATTTATGGCTAGAAACCTTACACAATTTACCAGAACACTCAGAAAACTCAAATGGAAGGTCAATTAGGTTTAATTTTGTGTTGCAATAATGATAATATTTATCCCTTTGTCTATCGTCTCTTGCTCCCCATTTAACCTTATTACTTGAAGGCAAAGCCTTAGTACATTTTGGAAAAATAATATTCAAATTACAGTGCAGACGCAAAGGGTAATGATCAGAACAATATGTATCATACAATACTTCGACTCCAACCACAGTGCGGCGCGCCGCATCCGTAACCACACAATGGTCAAGCCATCTGTGGGTCCCATGCGCATCACTCACGAACGTAAAAGTGTCACTTGGCAAATATTCCTTATCTATGCATGACCACAATTGTTCCTTGCAAAAAGTTAGTAACTCGTTGGAAAACAACCCACCGGGATGCACATTGAAGTCCCCAAGAATGTAAACCGACTCCACATCGTTGCTCTCTATTATGGCGTGTATTTCACTAAGGCATTGTGTAAACTCCGTTAAGTTAGCGTCAATATCACATGGCATGTACACTGATAACACTATTATCGACCGGTCCCTAAGCTCCACTTTAATTGCATTCAGACGCACACTATTACACTTAATCACTGATACCGACGGGAAAGTTGCTTTTCGCCACAACAAGGCAACACCTCCATACGGCCTTCCCCGCAGAACACCAGTTGATAGATCGACGGCAGAGTTTCCGGTAAAGGAAAAATCATTGTCAATGCTACCCAGGTACGGTATGTCGTGCGGAAGAAGCCACGTCTCTTGAAGTGCCACTATATCCGCCGAGCGACACAGTCTCCTTATATCCTCAACAGAACGAACCACGTTCTTACAGTTGAAACTAATCATTTTAATATTATTTCCGTCCATTTGATGACGTTTGAACTCTATTTTCACGATAACTTTGTGTCGAAGAAGCTCGACTAAAGTTCACAAAACGGCGATACAAAATACCGGCAGGCCAGAAATCGTCCTTTAAAAATAATTCAAGCTTACTTTTAGGAACAAAAACTTTATAAGAATTGTATTCCTTTGCTGTTTTCATTATTATCTTTTCTAAATGCACATCTAGGTTTGTACTCGATTTTATATAGTTTTTTATGTCACATAGTATTGCTTCCTTCGAGATGTTATAAATAAAGATTGGTACTTTAATATCCGCCGCTCTAAACTTAGTGTCAGAATCGACTATTGCTTTCCCAGATTTCCCTATTAAACGATTTTTCAATCGCTTTCTCTGAACGAGCGTCCATTCCTCGTTTTGTGCTGGAGGTTTCCAATTTCCATTTTGCGCAACGTCCAAGTAACTTTTACCATCGCTTGTGTATAGGTGCCCGCATGACTGGCGAGCAGTGGAGCTCACATTAACGGGTACAGCGGCGTCCCTCCCCGCACGGGCAGGGGCAGTGTGACTCACAGTAGACGGCGGTGAGCCAACGCACGGTTGGTCGTCGGGCAACACGCGCTCAGCAGAGCTTTGTTTACTAGGCGGTAGTTCTGCGCTCGGAGTTAATTGCAATGATTTTTGCGTTCTATTACCCTCCCGTGTAAAATCACTGCGTTGCTCTCTTAATGACAGTTTTTCTGGCGACTTATTAAGTACACATTCCGTTGTAAGTCCCATGGGTCCACTCTCATACTCGAAACTCGACAAGACACACGCACCCCTCTTATTGTTGACAGAACGGGTAAAGGGAAAGTTATTGACGATTGACGCGTTCTTAAGTGCCTCAAGCTCCGTCTGAACTTTTTGTAGTTCCTTCACTGTCGCATACTCTTCACTAATTCGGTCTATATCATTTCTCATCCTCATAATATCTTTCAGAAGACGGGTCACATCTACATGATCGAAATGAACGGGAGGTAATTTTTGCAAGTCTCGCGCCACAAAGGTGGGAATTTCCTCGGGATCCGTCACCTTTAGCAAGCAGATAATGTCCCCTATATTACGCAATGTTTTTCCTTATCGCTTTCTTATCTTTTTACGTTGTTTTTCTGGTATGGAAGCATACAACAAGTTTGTAGCGGTAACAATTTCGTCTTCGGTGAAAGCAGTGGTGCATATCCTGGTAATGCTATCCTCATCCATGACATCCATTTTGTTACAAATAAATGCCAACACCTCGTTGATCACAATTTTACAATATATACACTTTACTACGTTTGAAGCCATTTTATATAACGGCTAATCCGCGCCCGCGCATTAACGATACGTAAATAAAATCGCGTATATTTGTTTTTTCAAACAAACTGACGTTTCGGGCCCTTTACAGGTCCCATGGTCACGGTTGACTGAGGTGGTACAGTCTTCAACCAGTTATGTCTAATATTAATGCAAACCACCCTATTTTTTCACTATAGTTACAATAGTTATTAATTAAATACCTTATTTTTAATTTTACAAAGAAAACATTCCAATTTACGTTACATTAAGTTTTACAAATTATTTTATTGAATTAATTTTTATTAAGTTTAATTTATTATTAATTATTAATAGAAATTAGAATAAACTAAAACATATTAATTAGTACTGCAGTCTTATGTCTGTTTGGGATTTTTCATTAGAGGAAATACTGGATCCCAAACTGGTGGTACGGAGAAACCATCTTCCCTGTTGAAATTAGGATGTTTTTTAATTTCAATGGCCTCTCGCAGCATCCTGGGCAGATAATGGACTTCTTTTGCAAGGACCTGGGGTTTGTCAAACTTCATTGAATGTGTAGGTTTATCCATGACATGCTCGCAGACTGCAGACTTGTTTACGCGACGGTGTTTGACATCAGCTATATGTTCTTTGACGCGGGTGCAAATACTTCGCTTTGTTTGTCCAATATAAGAGAGACCGCACTCACAGTCAAGCTTGTAAACTCCTGCATCCTGTAAGGGGATGTTACATTTCACGGGTCTCAGGAACTGAGAAATCTTCCTCAGGGGCTTGAAATAGGTCTTGATTGATGCACGCCTGAGGACTCTTCCGATCTTGTCTGTAACACCTCTCACGTAAGGTAAGATGGCAGGTCTTCGCTCGACTGTTGGTGGTTTCACACGGGGCCTGTGGCATTGGAACAAGAGAATTGACAAAAACAAAAAAAAAATCATCAAAATCGGTACACAAATGTTATCGCGTAACATACATACAAAAAATACAGTCCATTTGAGAACCTCCTCTTTTTTTGAAGGCGGTTAGTAAAACTTGCCGTTCGGAAATTTCATTTTAGAATTCAAACTGAGAAAACGAAATAAAAGATCATGAAAAAACTAAGTTTTTTATTTTCAAAATAGTGCCCATTTGTAGTTAACAGCCTTTTTATAATAAATTTTAGTCTTTTGATAACTTAACAGTCTTTTTCCAAGCAGTCTCAATATAATGTGACCTTAACAATCACAAACTTAAGAACTAGATCATTTCTTAATAGGAATTTAAACATTTTAGGACCTTTTAATATCTTAAGTCTTCGTAAAATTCTAGATTATTAGAAGAAATAACATTTCTTTTACTCTTTATGAAGTTTATAGCCGAGGCCCTAACCTCAACCGGCGTTCTATTTGATGGAACCGTTTTTCCTCTTGCTTCTTCTTTTGCAGACCCCATGCATGCGTTTGATAGTGTGGAATAGACATAGCGTTGACTAACATCAAGGGTATTTAAGAGAAACTTCAAACTTACTGGACGACGTCCCTCTCCTTCGTTTATAAAGTACTCAAATGTGGTTGTCCTGTAAGAAGACTCTATATCTTTCTTTCTTTCGATCTCCTTCTTTGATGACATTGCTACTAGCCAATCTTTTTTCGTTCTGCAGATAAGCTCCAATAATGGTCAAATAATTTTTTTCTTCTCTCTTCGCTAATTTTTCCGCATTTATGTCCACAATTTTTTGCAATACATGGATTAGGAAGCAACTGCTTTTCTCTTACTACTGAACCATCTTTTTTGACATATGACTTACCGCTACTCCTGGCCTCTCGTTTCTCCTTTCTTTTGTTGACTCTCTGTTGTCTCAAGCCATCATCGCCTACTTTTTCCTCTTGTAATCTTCTATTTTTTATTTTTTTATGTGGTCTGACTTCTTTACTTGATGAAGAATCTCCTGTTTCCTTCCATGACGTAGAATCCCATTCGAAATCATCGTTTTCTGACATGAAGTCAAAATAAGTTTTGTTGATGTTAACTCTTTTCCGCTTTTTATTTTTAGGTTTTGCTTCATCGGAAAAACTTTTATATGTCTGTATCATCAACTACATTTTCATTTTCTAAAGATCTTCTCATCATTTCCATCTCTGCTTCAGGTATTATTTCTGTTATGGTAGGTTGGAGATTTCCACTATTTTCAGGTTCCAAAATGTTGTGTTTTTGTGGACTTTTACTTTCTGAAGTTTCGGCATTTTCTATTATCGGGGTCGAAGTTACCTCTTGGTCATGTTCAAATAATTTATCAGCATTGTTATTTTCATCATTACTTCCATTATCTATAGCTTCAATCGCAATAGTTATGTTTTCTTGAATAATTTTAGATTCAATAGTAATTATCGTATGTTCAAATAGTAATTATCGTATGTTCATTACCTTCCAATTTGTTTTTGAGGTCTCTTGCTAAAATTTGTCCGTCAGTAGTTAAGTTTTCATCAGAATTTTCTTTATTTTCGTCACTCTCTGGTATATCCTGAACCATTGTTGACTACAGTAATTCTTAAAAACTCGTGTTTTTAGATGTTATGGTCCATAAGGGACACTTACCTTTTGGACTATAATTTTGTTCAGGTCTTATATCGGATTCTGTTTCCAGAAAGTTTATATATTTATTACGTTCAATAGTTTTAGGTTCATTTTTACGACTTGATCTGGCTTTCTTAGAATTTTCTAATGGGGAAAGGTTTGTAACAGCTTTATAGAACTTTCGTCTGTTGGTTTCCATGATAAAGCTGCAAATAAAATTGTATTAAAAACTGCTTGTAAACTAATGTTTTTGACGCAAAAAAAAATATATAAACAGTGAGTTAATCAGGGATCATCGGTTTAAAGAGAGGAGTGGTGATCCCAGTGACGGGTCGTTTAAAATAATAATTGTAAGCATAAATAACTATATTGACGAACACATTAAGTTTTCACAGCTTTGACAAGCAAATTGAAAATATAAAATGGCAGTGTAACCAGTAGATAAGTTTGGCCAAGAGGTAAGTCGAAACAATTATTTCATGTTTGTCATAATCCGTTTGCAAACATAATAATACTATGTTTATTACTTAATAAGTCATGTGTTATAAAAAGAACGCAAAAAAATAATAATATAATTAAACCTACCAGTTAAGGCCTGAAATGATGATGATGATGAGGTATCTGGTAGCTTTCATGTATAAGTAAAGCGTGCATTAATTAGACACAAAGATAAACACTTACTTACCGCAATAACACTCCCACAATTGTTCGCAGTGTTGCCACTTGGTCCGCATACATCCGTCCTTTCCAATGGATTTCGAGCGGCTGAAGCGCCCGCGCGGTAGAGTGGGGTACAAACCCACGCAGCTCAAACCCAGTGTTTTCCCGAAAAACATTTGTTTTAACCGCCAAAGCAAAATCAGTTCGTTTAAGTATTTAGCGACTTAATGTACACAGGTCTAAATATACTGATTAAACCAAAATGCTCTAAACAACATAACTTAAATTGTTCATATGTATAAACTGACAAATTTTGACTAAAGATTACCGTGAAAACAGTTGAAGCATCGTCCATGACAATTTTCGGTTGCAGTGGTAAATTACTTAACCGACATTCTTTGCCCAAATGAAATGACGGCTAAATGATTTAAGCGACACGTTTGGACTGTTTTAGATACAAGCTAAATGGTTTAAGCGACACGGTTTGATTGTATTAGATACAGCCTAAATTGTTTAAGCGACGAAGCAATAAGCTACAGTGATGGGAAAAACATATTAAATGCCATCAGGAAACAAAGCTGAGTTAGCGTTAATCGTTTAAGCGAACACCTTAGTAAATTATATCATACACATGTCTGTTCATACAAAAAACCTGCTTGTCATTTGTTGCTTAATACCCGACTTTTTTAAATTACCCCTAAATTTTAATTGGTTTAAGCGCCAAAAAAGTGCTCCGATCTTAATGAAACCCGGCTCAAACGACGCAGAAAAATTAGCTGATTCAGAATATATGTATAACTCAGTTATCGCCTTGATGTCGCTTGATACAAATAGCCTTTCACCCGTCGATATCTATCACCGTGGCTACATATCGCTCAACCTGACCGTTGCCTCTTGGGTTACCCGTCGCTATCATGTGATGCCCAATTTCTAATTCTCTAAATAACGATTGTATTTGATTTGAATTAAAATTAGAGCCCCTGTCAGTTATAACATTCGAAGGGGTACCAAACAGGGCGATTGTGTCCCGTATAAGAGGTATCAATTCTTCAGAATTCAAAGTTTTCAGGGGTTTTAATAAACAGAATTTTCTAAATCCATCTAACATGAGCAAAATGTACTTGTATCCCTCATTTGTTCTAGGAAAAGGACCTGTACAGTCTAAATAAATCGTGTGGAAGGGGATAGGAGTTTTATCAATGGGAAATAGAAAAACCTTGCTTTGGACTCGAGTGACCTTTACGTTCTATACATATTAAGCAATGTCTTAAATATTTTTGAACAAATGCAGACATGCGAGGAAACCAAAAATGTTCTTTAATTTTGTTCACTGTTTTATGAAGACCTACATGGCAATTTTCATCGTGAAAAAGTTTTAAAAGATTGAATCTTGATCCTTTGGGTACATACAGTTTAGATTCATTTGATTGGTCTTTGTAAAACAGCAAATTATTTTGCATGAAATAACGATTTCCGTCAAGCTCACCAGTAATAACTTGATTAATTAAATTCTGCGTTTCATTGTCATTTTGCTGAGCCGTTTCCAACCAAGATGGGGGGTTATTGATTAGGTTAACTGTAGTAGACAATAGTCTGTTAATTGTGTTGAAACTAGATGGGGTTTGGAATCATTTTGATGGGGTTTGGGCTCATTGCCCAACACAAAGGATTTTACGGATTCTTTAACTGGATTGCGACTAAGGAAATCTACGTGACCAATATATTTACCTTTTTTGTATATGACCTCAAAATCAAAATCTTGCATATATGTCCACCAACGGGCCACGCGAGGAGACAAGTCTTTCTTACTCATTGTTGATTTGATGGAATTACAATCGGTGAATAACTGAAATTTAATACCTAACAGGTACACTCTGAAGTGTTTTAGTGCATTGTACATGGCTAATGTTTTCAAGTCGTATGAACAGTAGTTCGATTCTGCCGGTGAGGTTCTTTTACTAATGTAAGCAACTACTTTCTTAATATTATTAACTCTTTGTATAAGTATAGCTCCATAACCCAATGAACTGGCATCTGTATAAAGTTCAGGTGAAGACGGGTCAAAGACAGTAAGCAACGGTTTAGATGACAGATGTCTTGTTCTAATCCCCACTCCCATTTTTGATTGGTTTTTGTTAACTTGGTTATACAAGCCGTACGGGCTGCAAATTCGGGGACAAATTTTCTAAAATAGCTAGCGAGACCCATGAACTGTCGTACCTGTTTAATGTTACAGGGGACTGGAGAATCTACCAAAGCAGCCACTTTCGTAGCACTTGGCCTAATACCTTCCTGTGATATGTTCCTTCCAAGATATTCAATATAGTCTACAAAAAATTTACATTTTTTAATATTTATAGTAAATCCTGCATTACTTAATGCCATGGTAGTTTCTTCCAAATAATGTAACCCTTCATCTATAGTTGAAAATGGTATGAGAATATCGTCTATATATACCAAAAGAAATTTCAAGTGTTTTACTGCCTTCAAATCAAATCAAATCAAATCAAATCGTTTATTTGCATAAAACATGGTGGTCATGATAACACAGTAATATATAAGTTCAAGCATGTTTCGCCCGAAGATAATTTAGGCATGCAAAATAAATGAAAAATAGGTCGTCACATGGTTACATTTACATTAAGTTATATAAATGATTAATTTAAATTCTTTTACATAAAAATTGTTGTAGAAATTCCCTAATACTGTAATATACTTTATTCTTTAACAATTCATATAATTTAGTCTTAAATAATGTAATGGGCAAGTGTTTAATGTCATTTGGTAATCTATTGTAAACTCTGACACACATACACCAACAATTTTGATTATGTTTTTCTACCTTAGGTACGTCAAAAAAAATTAGTCTATTGGGATTTCTATACTTTCGATGGTTCACGTCAATACTCTTAATAAACAAATGTAAATTATTTTTCACAAAAATGCTGGCTTCATAAATATATAAGGCAGGCAGGGGTAATAAACCAAGATCTTTAAATATAGGTTTACAAGATTCAAGCGGAGTCCTACCAGTAATTGCACGTATACATTTTTTTTGTGCTAATAAAACTCTGTTTATATTCGTACCATTTCCCCATATAAGAAGTCCATAACGTAGGGTCGAGACTACATATGCGTGATAAACTGTTAATATGGTTGACATATTTATTATATTACGCAAACATTTCAAGGCGAATGCAAATTTGTTGATTCTTTCACAAACGTTTTCGATGTGAGATTTCCAATTTAATTGTTTATTAATGATTATACCTAAAAATTTGGTTTCGTTTAGCTCGTCAATATTCAATTCCTTATATCTAATTTGTAGTGATATTGATGTATTATTAAAGTTTATATAATTAGTTTTAGTTAAATTTATTTGCAAATTGTTAATGTCAAGCCATGTAATAATTAAATTAATAGTTTTATTTATGTCAGCTTCGTGAATTTTAATTGTGTCAGTACAGATTTTACCCTTGGTAGTCACTATTATAGAAATATCGTCAGCAAACATTATACATTTATGATTGGTTACGTCAACTATGTCATTAATATATATAAGAAATAAAAGGGGACCTAACACACTACCCTGTGGGACTCCGTATCTGTTAAACTGGTAATCTGAAGTAAATGAGACCACCTCATTGTTTTTATTTACCCTAGACAGCACGACTTGTTGTTGTCTGTTACTTAAGTAACTTCGAAACCAATTCAAAGGGATACCTCTCACACCTAGAGCTTCCAGTTTTTGCATAAGAACGTCATGTGAAACGAAATCAAATGCTTTACTTAAATCAAAGAAGAGCACTGTGGTCAAGATTTTATTATTAATTTTGCTTAAAACTTCTTTCATTAAGGTAAAAGTGGCAAGTGTTGTCGATTTATTTTTTTGAAACCCAAATTGTTCATTGCGTATTAATTTATATTTATCACAGTATTCACTTAAACGTTTGTGCATACATTTTTCAATTATTTTAGAAAATATTGGTATAAGAGTTATGGGACGGTAGTTACTAACGTCATTTTTGTCACCCTTTTTGTGTAGGGGTTTAATGATGGAAGTCTTTAATATGTCTGGAAAAATTCCTGTCATGAAAGATAAATTAATTAGGTGCGAATTATATAGGGTGGCCGCAGTGGAGATGAAGTAAAGACGAGAAAATATGATGAATAACTATATTAAATTTCCACGAAGGTATTTCTTAAACTAAATAATTTTAAGAACGTCCGAAGTTAGGTACGTTAGGTCTAAAAGTACTTATACGAAAAAGATCTTAACTAAAGGAATTTAGTCTACGTCCGATGTTAGGAATGTTGGGCCGAAAAGTGTCTCATAATTATAATTAAAATGACGAGTTTTGCATCGGTCACGTTGCAATGCACGGGGCGCGCGTTCCGGGGTGCGCGAATGCAAGTGCATTGAACTGACGTTTTAGGTATGTGTGTTATGCAAATCTGGATACATAACATCTCCCTGCCGAAGATGAGCGACTATTTGCTAATGTGTAATGCAAATGTGCTGCGTTTTTCTATATCGATGTCAGCTTGTGTAAATGACTCGCATTTCGACGCGGAGTTACGATTTTCTAATTTGTGAGCCATTCTGCGGCGTATGAAATAATAGGTAGCGACCAGTGCAAACGCACTCAATAGTGCAATCGTTTACATAGGAATCTTCGTATGATAATCGAAGCGTTGTCAGTTTCTATTGTAATTGGATCTTGTATTGTCAATTACTTTTCAATATTTTGTAAATTCGAAGTTCGATGGTGGTCAAATTAAAGTTCACTAGGTTGTGTTTCTCGGTGAATTTTGGTCATGGAATATTAGTTAGTTGAATGGGTGAACGTATCGTGCTTCAATATTTATTATGGTGAACTCTGGAGCCTTTACTTTGCAGTTAATAGGATGTATGCGAGAAAGATTCTTTCAAGTAGTTGATGTTTCTCTTGGCTGCATAGGAGCTGAGCCTTGGTTGGTCTTGGAAAGGATATAGTGTAGTTTTGGCTATCCAGTTCAGTCAAGGCTTCCTTTGAAAGAGTAACTGGTGGGGCTGTACTTGTTCCATCTATCTCTTCTATGTATGCAGTCACGTTGCGTGGTCTGATGTCCGATTTTCTGCTCTCATAAGTATTTTTCGTTGACTCTGGGGCATTCTGCCTCTATATACACATACTCCTGGGATTTGGATGCCATAAAAGGGTAAAGAAGTAGGATAATTTTGTTATTCTTATTAGGAATAGGATTTAGCATGTATAAGTCAAAACAGTCTATGTAGATAATTAGAAATATGTAATATAAACCAATAATATCGTAATAATTCCTAATGTCTAAATAAATTATGTCTCCATGTTGATAATATTTTTTTAAAGTAATCATGAGACTTTGCAACTGTCTGATGCATGAATTTAGTACTGCTGAAAACTAAAATATTCTCAAATCTATAATATATAATATAATATTCTTTATTGCACCAAACAAATAAACAGAAACAAAAAAATAACATAAGGTGAGCAAAGGTGGACTTATCTCTAAAAGAGATCTCTTCCAGCCAACCCAAGGCAGTGAGAGCAAAGGTTTTAAGCGGGGAACGGCGTGCAAAAGAGATAACAAAAGATGATAATCTACATGTATAAAATATGCATATATAAAATTACCGTTAAATAATTAAAATAGTATATAAATAAATAGACTACATAACGTATAATACATTGTATCAATAAACTTACACATATACAAATATGATGATTATTAAGAGAGTTCAGCAAGAAAGTGCGCTGTCAACCTTTTCTTGAAGGAAGCAATTGACGGACTAGACTGAATATGGGAAGGGAGTCTGTTCCACAGCTGCGCTGCACGAGAAGAAAAGGAGTTGTAAAAGAAATTTGTTTTACAACTAGGACGAACGAGCATCTTAGTGATGCACAGACGCCTTGAGCGGCTAGGAGGGAGAAGCAGTTGGAACCGGGAACGTAGGTAGGAAGGGGAATTTGGGTCATGAGTATATTAAAAAGGGTGGACAGGATATGCACATCACGGCGAAGGCGGATTGGGAGCCATTTTAACCGAGCACGAAATTCGGAAACGTGATCAAATTTTCGGAGACCGAAAATAAATCTGATAGCCAGGTTCTGTAGACGCTCTAGTTTGTTTAAAAGGTCTTCGGTCGCATCCAAGTAACAAACGTCGGCATAGTCAAGAATAGGGAGTAAAAGAGTTTGCGCAAGCATAATTTTGGTGTGAAAAGGAAGAAAGTATTGGAGACGTTTGAGAGAATGATATGAGAAGTACATTCGTCTGCTGACCTCATTGACATGAGAAGTCCAAGACAAGGTGCAGTCCATTACTAACCCGAGATTTTTAGCCTTGTCAGTATATGCAATTGGAACTCCGTCATATACCAGCGCAGGTACCAAAGACCAGTCCAACTTGGACCTCAATCTGCTACTGCCCACAATCATTGCTTGAGACTTGGCTGGATTAACCAAAAGGCCAAATGACTTGGCCCATAACTGAATGGCAGACAAATCACAGTTGATAGACGCAATTGCCTCCGCTACCCCGACCACTTCAAAATTACGATAAAGCTGAAGATCATCAGCATATAAATGGAAGGGAGAAGAAATGACACGGGAAATATTATTAATAAAAATAGAAAAGAGTAAAGGAGAGAGTACGCCACCCTGGGGCATACCAGCAGTTAAGTTAGGCCAAGATGACGAGCCATCATTGATTTTCACGCTCTGCTGGCGACCGAAAAGATACGAAGAGAACCAACTTATAATAGGAGAGGGGATATTAACAGCCTGAAGGGCACCAAGACGAATGTCGAAGTTAATAGAGTTAAAAGCGTTGCTGAAATCCAAGAGGGCAATGGCAGTGAGTTTCGTTTCATCCATAGCACGACGTATGTCCTCCGTAATGTTCAGTAATGCTCCAATAGTGCTATGAGATGGACGAAAGCCAGACTGAAACGGACATAAAAGATTATAGGAGGTAAGATGAGAATAAAGTTGTGTATGTACAATGGATTCTAGGGCTTTAGAAAGAATGGGGAGAATGGAAACAGGACGGTATTGTGAAAAAGATGTAGGATTCTGGATTTTAGGGAGAGGTATGACAAAAGCCTTTTTCCA